>NW_026407243.1:0-1023 GCF_001194135.2 Octopus bimaculoides | reverse complement strand
TGACTGTGGCCATACTGGAGCACCGCCTTTAGTCGAGCAAATCGACCCCAGGACTTATTCTTTGTAAGCCTAGTACTTATTCTATCGGTCTCTTTTGCCAAACCGCTAAGTTACGGGGACGTAAACACACCACCATCAGTTGTTAAGCGATGTTGGGGGGACAAACACAGACACACAAACACACATATATATATTTACATATACATATATACGACAGGCTTCTTTCAGTTTCCATCTACCAAATCCACTCACAAGGCTTTGGTCGGCCCGAGGCTATAGCAGAAGACACTTGCCCAAGGTGCCACACAGTGGGACTGAACCCGGAACCATGTGGTTGGTAAGCAAGCTACTTACATATAGATAGATAGAAAGATAGATAGATAGAAAGATAGATAGATAGATAGATAGATAGATAGATAGGTTTATAACTCATTTATATATACATATATAGGATGGGCTTCTCTCAGTTTCTATCTACCAAATCCACTCACAAAGCTTTGGTCCACCAAATGCTATAGTAGAAGACACTTGCCCAGAGTCTTATGCAGTGGGACTGAACCTGGAACTATGTGGTTGGGATGCAAGCTTCTTACCACACAGCCATGCTGTGAAATGAAGATCAAAAATATGAGCACTACTTAACAACATCTTTATAACCTTTACAGAAATAATTATCTATTGAAATTGAGCTTCATCACTTTGGTGCATGTTTATCCAATTGGCAAAGAAAACATAAGTTATTGGAGGTCTTTGTAGATTTTTTTTGTTTTATTCATTTATTTGTTTGTTTATTTATTAGTTTATTTTGTGAGAGTAGCTTGTAGTATTTCACTACAAAACCTACCTAACAAAATCACTTTATCATCAATAAAGATACCATTTTGGAGGGAGGGTGTTAGAAAGAAGGAAAGGGAGATAGGGGAGGATGTTGGAGGCAGGGTGTTGGGGGAGGACATCAGGAGAAGAAGATTGTATGTTGTTGGCTTTTGCATTCGCTATTTTTTTTTTTTAATTCCTTTCAGC
>NW_026407242.1:0-297 GCF_001194135.2 Octopus bimaculoides | reverse complement strand
ATATATATATATATATATATATATATATATATATATAAATATAAATATGCGGAGACCACCTTCGGATGACTATATTCATTTAAGGTACACTTGGCCTGATGATTAACTGAATTGAGAGCCCGTCGTTCAGTAGCTATTACATCAAAGGAGCAGCTAGCTAAGAAACATATGTAGCCTACAGTTTACCCTTTGCGCTGCTCTCATTTGGATTTTTATTCGCTTTTGTAGCAAGCCCGGTTGCTAACCGTGAGCTATATAGAAACTCTCAGCTTATCAAATTTCCTCGTAACTTTGATA
>NW_026407241.1:0-316 GCF_001194135.2 Octopus bimaculoides | reverse complement strand
CATACACATATACACACACATACACACAAATGTGTATATGTACATATACATGCATACACATGCATGTATGTATGTGTGTGTATGTGTATGTGCATATATAATATATATGTGTATATATACATACATAATATATTAACTACTATATAGATATATCGATAGGTGGATATCGATGTGTCTACATATCGATATATCTGTACATACACATACGTGCATATATGTGTGTCTGTATACATACATGTATATATGTGTGTGTGCGCGCGCGTGGCTGTATATATATGTGTGTATATATATGTATATATATGTATATATATGTATG
>NW_026407240.1:0-223 GCF_001194135.2 Octopus bimaculoides | reverse complement strand
TGATGCTTGTGTACAAACAGCTATGCTCCAAAGTGGTGAGACATGAGCCCTGGATGCTGACAACATGCAGAGACTGAAGAGGAAATGAAGCTAGTATGCTCTGTTGGATGTCCAGCATCAGTATGCATGTATGACAAGTGCAAATAGGTTGAGAGAAAATCTGGGCATAAGAGAATGTGAGAGAGAACTCTACATTGGTTTGGACATGTGATGCATATGAATG
>NW_026407239.1:0-263 GCF_001194135.2 Octopus bimaculoides | reverse complement strand
TTTTGGGAGTCTTTTGATGATTTCAGGATGTGAACTTTATAATTCATGTATACTATATAAACTGTGTTTCTTATTACATCTGATGATTTTATTTTCTTAAAGATTTTATTTTATTATATCTAAATTAATGAGATATCAAAGGATCTGCACTGATATCATAAATACTGAACCTCATAAAAATAAAATAGATGTAAATACGATTTCAGATCTTCATTTGAAATCAATGATGCTAACCATGATGAAATCTCTAAAACTAAATTGAA
>NW_026407238.1:0-227 GCF_001194135.2 Octopus bimaculoides | reverse complement strand
TCCGCCTATGGGAGGATAGAAAAATAGAAGGGTATCACTGCGATTAGAAAAAAAGACATACAACAGAGGTAGTAAAATCTATATACGTACACATTTATAACGGATAAATTGTCTTATTTATCTTTACTCTGTTTAGTCGGTTTAAAATGTCAATGAAACATGTACTCTTTTTATGTTAATTAGCCCTGTTGCGATTTTACTCATATAATATTCTAACTTCAAATTTC
>NW_026407237.1:0-248 GCF_001194135.2 Octopus bimaculoides | reverse complement strand
TTATTGTTATTATTATTATTATTATTATTATTATTATTATTATTATTAGTCCTGTTATATCACTTTGGACTCATTTGTGTTCCATCCCTGCTAATTAATCTGTAATTATATTTCAGCTTTCATTTAGGTTTTGTAAGGATCCCCGTCCACCAACCATTTTTCACCTATGTGGACCCCTTTGGTTCCTCTTTTATTCTAGCAGACTTTTATAGCCATTCGTTGGATACAAGAAACAAAAAAAAAAAAAA
>NW_026407236.1:0-415 GCF_001194135.2 Octopus bimaculoides | reverse complement strand
TTTTTTTCTGTATTTTACCTTTCGCCTTGCATTTACTTTTATACTTTCTCCCCTTCGGTTTTTACCCCTTATTTAACCGTCATTCTAGTTGCTCATTTGTCTAAATAGCGGTCAACTACATAGCAGTTTCCCTTTGTTTAATGGTCATTTTCATAGCATTTTTGATTGCCTTGATAACTAACGAGATGCCGGAGCAATTTTCCATCCCGACATCTGAAACTCGGACTTTTATCAAGGCAGCCGAATAATTGTCACATATTATATTACAGATATATATCTATATATATATATATATATATATATACATACATGCATACATAAACATATCGCCACAGTCCAACAGATGAACTACATGGAGCGACTGAAGGCACTCGGTCTCTACTCCCTGGAACGCAGGCGGGAGAGATATGTAATA
>NW_026407235.1:0-227 GCF_001194135.2 Octopus bimaculoides | reverse complement strand
CAAATAGAATCCAACATTTGGAAATAACCAATTATTTTCAAGTTGGGGATTCTATTTGCCATGTTGCCTGAAGACAGTTTTTATTGCGAGGAGAAATAATATGAATGACACAATGGCTTCATAGCTGTTTTGGCTGCTATTATTAACATGTAAGGGGTTTTTAACCCTCTTAGTTAGAATTGTGACTTGTTCATAATTATAAACGTTTTTCTTCTTTATATTTTATG
>NW_026407233.1:0-343 GCF_001194135.2 Octopus bimaculoides | reverse complement strand
TATATATATATATAAATAAAAGAATATATATATATTTTTTTATATATATTCTTTTATTTTTTTATTCCTTTACTTGTTTCAGTCATTTTGACAGTGGTCGCCATGCTGGAGCACCGCCTTTAGTCGAACAAGTCGACCCCAGGACTTAATCTTTGTAAGCCTAGTATTTATTCTATCGATCTCTTTTGCCGAGCAGGCTAAGTTTCGGGAATGTAAACACACCAACATCGGTAGTCAGGCGATGGGTAGGGGACAAACACAGACACGCATATACATACATACACACACACATATGCACACACACATGCACACGCACATGCACACACACACACACACACACACA
>NW_026407232.1:0-240 GCF_001194135.2 Octopus bimaculoides | reverse complement strand
TCAAATACGGAACGAGGAATAAATCACCGAAGAAATGTTGGTTGAGACCGGTTCAAAAACCTTGTCAATGAATAGAATTATTTGTCTACAAACATCGCTGTTTTTATTACTTTTACCTAATGTTAAATTTGATTCTTTTATTACGTCAATGCTGTAGCTCTGGTATGAATGAGCAGAAAACAGAAAAACATGAAAGAAAAGATACCAGAGAGAGAGAGAGAGAGAGAGAGAGAGAGAGAG
>NW_026407231.1:0-208 GCF_001194135.2 Octopus bimaculoides | reverse complement strand
GGGAGGCGCTTCGAAGAAGGAAAGGTTACACGTGGAAAAACCCATAAAACTACGGGAGTCTGGTCAGAAAAAAATAAGAAAGGGGTATAGAGCCCTTTCTCCTTTTACATTACCTCCCCCCCCCTTTTTTTTACAAGTGTATTCTCAGAATTGGTCCATTTATATTGGCCATTCTTCCAACAGTCACCCATCTTTCAACGAATTTGCT
>NW_026407230.1:0-207 GCF_001194135.2 Octopus bimaculoides | reverse complement strand
GGTAGGTAGGTAGGTAGGTAGGTAGGTAGGTAGGTAGGTAGGTAGGAGTGGATCAGATAGCGTTCTTGCCTTGGTTCGGACCGGTTAATGATTCTGAATAGAGATTAATCGACAGTTAGCCTGACGTGAACATTCAAATTAAGAGTTTATATGTGAGAAAAATAGTCACACACACACACACACACACACACACACACACACACACAT
>NW_026407229.1:0-486 GCF_001194135.2 Octopus bimaculoides | reverse complement strand
TGAACCCGGAACCATGTGGTTGGTAAGCAAGCTACTTACCACACAATATAAACATATATTCTTTGTCTGGTATCAGTCCTTGGGATTTGGTGATTGCGAGGCATCCCTAACGATGGCTCTTTAACCTTCTCCATCTGTTTCTGGTTCTTGGCGAACGAGGGAGGGACTTTGATACTGTTACCCTCATTTCAGTGTCAACCCCTCACGCAGGGCACATTTGACTTTTTACACAGTCCTATGTCCATATGTCTTGTACAGTGGTTTCACAGCCTAACACATACATCGCTCGTATTTTGAAGGGAGGGGCAACATGTTGAAGTCCATTTATTTTCGAGCTTTCGCTTTAGCAATGATTTGTTGTTGATTAGTTCTTGTTTTGATGTCGTTTGTATGCCTCAGTGACACACAGACATATTCTAGCGAAGATAAATTCATATTCACATCACATGTGCATACAAAGATATACACACACAAACACACACACAC
>NW_026407228.1:0-299 GCF_001194135.2 Octopus bimaculoides | reverse complement strand
AAAGGAGTAAAAGATATAAATACGGATACACACAATAAACAAATATGAGGAATTTTTTGTGTATTACACATATATGTAGTGTGTATCATAAATATGTATATATAAAAGATTTATTTATGCATATACGAGTGTGCTATATGTATATATTTGTATATGCATGCACGGCAAAGGTAATCAAAAATAAATTGTTAATGGATAATAAAACTGCACAAACAATATAGCGCCGGACTAAATGCTTCACAACATTATGTTTTATTCTTGTTAGTTTTGTGTGAAATGATACAAGTTTGACTTTTTAT
>NW_026407227.1:117-230 GCF_001194135.2 Octopus bimaculoides | reverse complement strand
GGGGGGGTGTACGTATGTTTGTAGGTATATATGTGTATATATGTGTACATATCTATGTATATGTATGTATATATATATAATTGTGTATGTATTTGTATAAATCCATATGTATG
>NW_026407227.1:0-107 GCF_001194135.2 Octopus bimaculoides | reverse complement strand
ATATATAATTGTGTATGTATTTGTATAAATCCATATGTATGCGTTATTAGTTTCTGTATGTATGTACATATATCTGTATGTATACGTGTGTGTATATATGTATGTAT
>NW_026407226.1:0-909 GCF_001194135.2 Octopus bimaculoides | reverse complement strand
ATATATATATATATATATATACATATATAGGAAAGAAATAGAAATTGTGAATGAGATTGAGTTAGACGAAGAAATGTATAGAACTATTTTCTTCTCGCTTATGTCCATTATGTGCCTCTGAAAGTATTTCATCCTTCACAAAGTAATGGAGATGCCGAAATTATTATTGGTTACTAACAATATAACAATATTTAATATGAACAAATTCGTATATTGTAAAGTATACGATAAACTCTTAGAAATCAAAATCTACATATGAGAAATAAGTAGTTCTTGATTTATATACATGAGAAAGCCCTCATATAAACAAATTATGACATGACACATTGCCTACTCCTAATTGAAATTATTTGTTTTCATTCACGGTATTGTCCGAATACTACAATTTTGTGTATATTGTCCCTTTATAGCATGGAACTTTTATCATACTTATGAATGGAATAATATCATAGTCTAGACAGGCTCATATTGCAGTTTTTTCTGTCGTTGGTTATATATTGATATTATACAAGTATTTCCATCAAGATATCAAGATATGAGTGATGCAGTGTGAACATGATGCTAAGATATTCCTATATCAGAATCTCAACACATTCCCTAAACTTGTAATTCCAATTGAATATGACGCTTCATTCTAACGAAATGCATTTTTTTTTGCTCTTACGTACCTAATCATCCCCAATGTTGGTGTTCTTCCTTTGCAACTATTCAACATGTCTTTTATTTCGTAGCTTGTGTATCAAAAACTACATTATGTGTTGTTTCCATTTCTTTCAGTGTTGCAGTGATCTTCAGTAAATTTGGATGTTAATTCTAACGAGCGTGTGTCATTTTATGGTATATGTAAGTAATACCATATAATAAGATAACATTAAAAATATCTTGTTATTTTTTGTTAGTTGATATGTA
>NW_026407225.1:0-248 GCF_001194135.2 Octopus bimaculoides | reverse complement strand
ATCTGTCTGTCTGTCTGTCTATCTATCTATCTATCTATCTATTTATCTATACATACATACATACATATATGTATATGTATGTGTCATCATCATAATTGTCATCACCTTCATCAACTTCATCAATTAACATCCATGTTCCATGCTGTCATGGATTCAATTCTATCTAAAGGATCTAATAGGTTCAAGGACTGCATTGTACTCTAGGTACTGCTTTGGTATGGTTTCTACTGCTGGATGCCCTTCCTAAT
>NW_026407224.1:0-243 GCF_001194135.2 Octopus bimaculoides | reverse complement strand
GTATATATATATATACATATATACACACACATATATATACATATATATACGTACATATACATACACATACATACATTTATACATATACATATATATATATACATGTACATATATACATACAAGCATATTTATATACATATATATACACATACATATACATATATATATGTATATGCACATATATATATGTATATACATATATATTTGCATGCATATAAATATACATATGTATATAATATATAT
>NW_026407223.1:0-372 GCF_001194135.2 Octopus bimaculoides | reverse complement strand
TACTCGCCCGAACGCCCAGCCGTTAACAGAACTGAGAACAGTGAAGAAGTACCACGAGCTAAGAGAGCTTCGTTGTGGGTTCTATCAGCATAGAAATTCCAATACGAATTGGGATGAAGTTGGAAAGTGAACTGGTTATAATAGGTTTGGAGTCACGTAAGAGTCGAAGAGGAAGTGGGGGAAAGAAAGTAGTGATTCGGTGAGAGAGAACAGGCAGCAGTACATCACGCTGGTTAGATTCCTTGGGTTTTTAGAAACAAAGTTGAAAGAAACACAGCAGTGTTTTAAACCGTGAGATTAAATGCTTAAATTGGTAACAGAAATGAGAGTTAAAATCGTAATTTTTAAAGGGAGGAGAGACAAAATTTCAGA
>NW_026407222.1:0-784 GCF_001194135.2 Octopus bimaculoides | reverse complement strand
CAAACGTTGTCTGAACCGTCTGGACTGCTATTAAGCTCTTTCTTTGCGTCACCTTCTGAGATAAAGTCTGTCGATTGCCTGGCTTCCGTTTGATGTCAGGATGTTGCTGTTATTAGCAGCGGGCCTCCTTTACAATCCCGACATGTATCCCAAATGCTAGGACCAATGCTGGTACAACAAATACGTTGTAACATACTGTAAGAGACAAGCTCATGTTTTAAATGCCATATTTCTAAAACCTGGTGTCATAATCGTTAAAAACATTCATCCATTTTTTCTCATAAAAATATATATTATCCATCATAATATTATACAAAGGAGATAGAGATAATCGATATGAATATTGTATTGTCTTGTTCGGGTGGGGTGGAAATGGAAATCAATTATACTATTATTCTATTATCGGTTTCAGCCAGAAGCTGTGGCCAAACTGTGGCAATGTCCTTAAAACATACGTCGTTTCCTTGTTGAAAATCGAACCTGGACCACCTGGATGAAAGGCCAGGAATTCTAACCACTAGACCACATGGGAGAACTTGACCACCAGCTATTAAGAATGAATGTTCCTTTTAATATATTTCCACCGATGAACCTTAGATTATTGACTCAGAAGGTAAACGTTAAAGAAAGTGGAATACATTTTATTTCGTGAGAAATAAAATCACTTTGATATATAGATATGTGTGTGTGTGTATGAGTGAAAGACATAGAATGTGTATGTGTGCGTGTGTGTTGTGAGTGAGTGAGTGAGTGAGTGAGTGAGTGAGTGAACGAGTGAGTGAGT
>NW_026407221.1:9492-13582 GCF_001194135.2 Octopus bimaculoides | reverse complement strand
CCCAGGTCTTATTCTTTGTAAGCCTAGTATTTATTCTATCGGTCTCTTTTTCCGAAACGCTAAGTTACGGGACGCAAACACACCACGATCGGTTGTCAAGCGATGGTGGGGGGACAAACACAGACACACAAACACACATACATATATATATATATACATATATACGACGGGCTTCTTTCAGTTTCCGTCTACCAAATCCACTCACAAGGCTTTGGTCGGCCCGAGGCTATAGTAGAAGACACTTGCCCAAGGTGCTACGCAGTGGGATTGAACCCGGAACCATGTGGTTGCGAAGCAAGCTACTTACCACATTATCATCATCGTCATCATCATCATCATCCTCATTAGTATGCTCGCTCATTTAGAAAGGTTTTAGCTTCATCTCGAAAGTAAAAAGAGAGAAATAAAAAAAAAACCAAACTATGTTATTAGATATTTATTTATACGTTCATTTCTATTCTCCATTCAACTCCCAATTCTATATTTTTTTTTTCAGTTCTAACCTATCGATTACTATTCAATCTGTCGCATTACATTCAGCTGATGAAGCAGCTATTGTTATATTCCGAGATATTTACAAACAATGTAATTACAGCTTAGTTTTCATCTTTTAAGATTTGGCTTAAATTTTCTTTAGAAATGGAGTTTATTCTACAAATTTTAACCTCCCATTTATGCTAGCAATTGAATTTTGTTTCAGAGTAAATGTTTATTTCACAGATGCGCCCAGTGTTTCTTTGGAAAACACATTCTGAAGTTATTGCATTTGTTTCGGTGAATGTATTGTGAAGTGGTTGTGATGGCAGCGGAACAAACAAGTAAGATGGCGGCGGTTTATGCATTTTTAAGTGGTAGAGTTCTATGTCTGTTGCCATGACGCATGGCACTAAAATGGCTAAGCATACTCAACTGTATATACAATGTTACAGGGCAGGATCCGTTTAGCTGCTTAAAACATCTTCTTCATTATTATTATTATTATTATTATTATTATTATTATTATTATTATTATTATTATTATTATTATTATTATTATTGTTCAGTAGTTTTATTTTTATAACGTACTTTCACTTCACTACCGAGTGCAGCTCTGTGTGCCTTGGGTATGTGCTGTGGTTTCCTGTGATGCTCTTATTGTTACTACTACTACTACTACTACTACTACTACTACTACTACTACTACTACTACTACTACTATTATTATTATTATTATTATTATTATTATTAAGGCGGTGAGCCGGCAGAATCGTTAGCACGCCGGAGAAAATGCTGCTAAGCATTTTGCCCATGTCTTCACGTTCCCAGTTAAGATTTCGCCGAGGTCGATTTTACCTTTCATCCTTTTGACTGGGGCCGATGTAATCGACTTATCTTCTCCTTCAATATTGCTGGCCTTGTGCCAAAATTTGAGGACATTATTCTTCTTCTTCTTCTTCTTCTTCTTCTTCTTCTTCTTCTTCTTATTATTATTATTATTATTATTATTATTATTATTATTATTATTATTATTATTATTATTATTATTATTATTATTCTGTAATCTTATTTTTATAACGTACTTTCACTGCACGACCGAGCACAGCTCTGTGTGCCTTGGGTATGAGCTGTGGTTTGTTTTGGTGCTCTTATTTTCACTGTATTGAAAGTGTTTTACGTAGGATGTGTGCGGTGCCCAGTAGTGCTATTTTCTGTATGTTATATATATTCGTAAGTCCTGGTGTTTTGGCTATGTATTTGTCTGAATGTTTTTTTTTATCATACCTAATGCGCCTACTATATAGGAATAATTGATAAGAGAGTGGTAGGAAAGTTGGTGGGTGTGCTTGCAATAAGAAGTGAAGGTGGAGTAGTGTCAGATCACTTCTTAGTAGAAGGTAAGTTGAAGGTATGCTCAAAATGGAATGCAAGACGAGTGAGAGGGAGAGGTTGTGAAGGTGAGTGAACTGGATAGGAGAGAGAAGGAGTAGGTGTATGTTGAGAAACTGAGAGGCAAATATGAACAGGTTAAGAAACAGGAGGTAGGCGATGTGGAGATGGAATGGGAGACGTTTAGAGAGGCAGTAATGAAATGTCCCTCTGAGGTATGTGGTACACGAGTGGCTGGAATTGGTGTGAGGAAAGGTAGTGAGCGGTGGAATGAGCAGGTAAGGGATGCAGTGACAGAGAAGAAAAGGGCCTTTGAAGAGTGGTTGCAGAAAAGGGATGGAGAGGTTTATGGTCGCCACAGAGAAGTGAAGCGGAGAGTAAAGAGAGCGGTGAGGGTGGCGAAATGGGAGGCGAGTGAAAGGTTCGGGAAAATGTTGAGTGAAAATTTTGTAAGAAATAAAAAGATGTTTTGGAAAGAAGTACAAAGGGTAAGAAAGGTGGCTGGAGGAAGGGAAGAAAAGGAGAAAGAAGTAAATGGAAATTTGTTGAAAGGAAGTGAGGATGTACAAAGGAGATGAGCAGAGTAATTTAGTGAGCTGTTAAATGAGGGCACGATTGTGCCGACAATGTTATATGGTGCAGAGACGTGGGGATTGAGAGAGGCAGAAAGGAGGTGGCTTGATGTATTTGAGATGAGGTATCTGTGGGCTATCGTTGGTGTGACACGGATGGACGGGATGAGGAATGAGGAGGTGAGAAAAAGAGCAGGAATGAGAGAAAAACTAACAACCAAAATGGATAGACGTATGCTGAGGTGGTTTGGCCACATGGAGAGGATGGACGAGGAGCAGATTATAAGGAAGGTGATGAAGGCAGAAGTGGTAGGCAGCAGAACCAGAGGCAGGCAGACCTCGGTTTGTGTGGAGGGATGGAGTGAGGAAAGCTTTGGTAGTTAGAGGTGTTGGAGAGAGAGAGAGGTGAGAGAGTTTATAAACGATAGGAAAGCTTGGAGAGTGTTTGTGAACGGATGAGTGAATTTTGATGTTGCTGAAAGGGGTACGGAACCAGCAAGATGCAGCAGGGGTAAACCAACATATGCTGTCGGGCTCTGCTGCTGATATTGGTGGTTGCGTTCTATGCCTTGATCCGAGCATAGAACGGGGCTCGCCCTCTTTGTGCTGGGCAAATGAATGGAATGCCTGGTGTGTGTCTTGTTGTGGTGACCCCTTCCTAAAAAAAAAAGATGGAGAATAGGCCTGGGTGTATATAAAAACAAAAAAAATGACAAGAATTGTTTCTCCTTTTAGGCTCCACATTCGATTTACCTCTATTTCCAGATCTTTATATTTTGAAAGTGGATTTCACTTCTTTTACAGCTTTTGTTGTTTCTTCTTTTTCTTCATAGCTGTTAGGTACTATAACTTCTTTTTTGTATTTTTCAGTCTCCTTAAAGTCAAAAAACAGTTTTTTTTTGTTTTGCTTGTATTTCATGGCTATTTGTATAAGTTATCCCCGCTTCTGAATTATGTATTTCTGTAATCCTATGGGAGTTATTATCTAATAGTTTTCTACCTGGATAAGATCTCAACCACCTTCTATACGTTGTATATATAACCTTCCTATGTCAGATTTTGGGTGGTGCATCCTAAATCCTGTCATTCTTTTTCTTGTTTTCCTGTCTATTTTCATTAGCTCATTTACATTCCAGTTAAGAATATTGTACCTGTAACTTATAACTGGGACGGCTATTGTCTTGCTTTTCGCATTGACCTCTGTTTTCAGTATTAATCTAACTCGTCTATAGTATTCTTTTCTTATCTTCTTTTCCATTTATGTGTGTTGTATCGAATCTTGTTCATTGATTCCTAAGTATTTGTATGTCTGGCTTTGGTCTAATTCTCTTATTTCATTTGCTTTATCTAGTGTGATGTTGCTACTCTTAATTAGTTTTCTTCTTTTCAAGGTTGCTTTGGCACATTTTTCGAAGCCAAATTTCATGTTTATTTCATTGGTAAATCCATGTACTGTCTGTAGTAATATTTTCAGCTATTTATCATTTGTTGCATACAGTTTTAGATCGTCAAAACACAAGAGATGATTGATTGTTTTGTATTAACAGCTGTATCCACACCCAGTTCTGCTTAGCATGTCAGAAAAAGGTGCCAGTGCCAAGCAGAAAAGGTTATTATTATTATTATTATTATTATTATTATTATTATTATTA
>NW_026407221.1:0-1201 GCF_001194135.2 Octopus bimaculoides | reverse complement strand
AGAGAGAGAGAGAGAGAGAGAGAGAGAGAGAGATGCATAAATTGTATAATTAGTGAATAATATAATTACATTCAGCAGCCGATTCATTAGTAACCACAATTAAGTAATTAACACTCCTAATTAATTCATTTGAATTAAATCAATTTATATGTTTATTCCAAGTCGTAATTATTGAATGTTATGAGATATCTTCATATGTCACCAGCTCTTAATATTCCTAACGACTTGTGATAAAGATCAAGCCATGTGAGATGTTTGGGGCATGCGCAGTTGCAGCACGTTGCTGCATTTATCATTTATCGGTATATTTCCCTTGTCCTCCCGAGCGACTTCTCAAGCGGAGTTCCAGTCAGTCTAAACCTCCGCGAGTTATCTCCCCATCTGCCGTAACCCTGTGACATGTGGTCGACCAACACATGCCGTTAATACGGCCGAATCTTCAGTGAAGAGAACACTGTGAGCAGCGCCTATCTTTGAAAATCGAGCAACAAAGCCAGGCAGTCTGAGACAGCGCTCTCGGATCATACAAAATCGATTTAAATTAATTTTATTTAAATCACTTTCTTCATTCAAATTCCGTAATTATGAAATTAATGATGTTTATTGGTAATGAAACCACTGTTGGACGTAATTAAATTATTGACTATTTATGAGATTCATACTCTTCTGCTTTTTATTCTAGATATATGTTGCTCTAAACCAGGGGTTCTCAGCCATTTTTTAAATATCTATGGCCCCCTTTTATTACTATTTTATTCTGGTGGACCCCTCACAGTCATTCAATGTTTAAAAGCTAATTTTATAAAAACTTCTTTCAAAATTCCTGTCGTGTTTTTTACGCATTACCTTGTGTAGGTTGAACTATGTAAAATGTTAGAGAAAGAAACCTAGCTGATTCTTGCAGTAATACATACCAATACATACATCTAAAGCAGGAGTTCTCAACCAATTTTTTTTGTCTATGGACTCCTTTCATTACTATTTTATTCTGGTGGTCCCCCATAGCCGTTCAGTGTTTTAAAACTAGTTTTATAGATACTCCTTTCAAAAGTCCTACTTTGTTTTTTACACATTAGCTTGTGTAGGTTGAACTATGTAGAAAATTAAAGAAAGAAACCTAGCGTTTCTTGCAGTACATACCAATACATACCATTGTTGTTGGCACTCCGTCGCTAACGACGTCGAGGGTTCCAGTTGATCC
>NW_026407220.1:0-690 GCF_001194135.2 Octopus bimaculoides | reverse complement strand
GCTCGGTCTGTCTACTGTGATGTGCTTAGCGTCTGTGTCAATTCTATGTGTCGATGATGCATCAACCTCTATGCTAATAATCGAGCTTCCATGTTTTGCATGAGTATATTGGTAGGGTACTGACTTGATTTTGACTTTGAGCTCTCGCCAGTGTTCACCTATACGCTCTCCAAATCTGTGCGCAGTCTCTACAATATAGGTAGTTTTCATGTTTCTGCAGTGTCTCTCACTACTTTGTAAGCTCTAAATTACATTCCTGACCTTACAGTTAACCCGCGGGTTCATCTTACATGCAACACAATTGTACTCCGTACGGGAAACTTATCAAAGGGATAGGTATTGCAGATCAGGGATTTTAATGCGGCACCACAACTCACTACTACTGTAACTCGTAGATTATTGTTAATGTTTTTCTAAAAACATATGCTAGTTCGCCGCCAAGGGTAGCATGGACGAACATGACACTCTGGTATTTCTTGTCATACCAAGTGTTGGCGTTGTTTATCATATTACTGCTCCTTCCTGTACCGTTCCAGGATTTACACCGGTACAGCGGGCAGATCCCCGTAGTATCACTCTCTCTAATGGTTTTGTACGTAGTCCTCGCACCGTTGTACCTTCTAATCTTCTCCCTTTGGTTGTGTTAATGATCTACAAGTCAACAATATGGAGAGCATCCAGCAAATAGCT
>NW_026407219.1:0-633 GCF_001194135.2 Octopus bimaculoides | reverse complement strand
TATATATATATACATATATATATATATACATATATATATATATACATTCTCATTTATATATATATAGATGTATAGCAAACATTTTGATTCGGGTGAACATGGTACTTAAGTTGAGGCACCAGAATTTAATACGGTATTATCCATACAAGCTAGGTTTTGCCTATACACATGCGCACCGTTTGGTCACAGACACACAAGTGCACACATTACATGTAAAATCACACATCAGCGGCTACACACAACACACACACACGTTACACACGCACACACTCCACTCACACGTGAGAATCACTCGCCCCTATTCACACGTACACATTTACTCTGACAACATTCTCACATACACCCAAACTCACGCGCACCTTCTCTTGTTGAGATCACTAGCCCTTTATTATCCCCACTTCATTCAACCTCTTTTTCTCTGTTATTATCTTCCTTACTTTCAAGCTCCTTTTTTCCCAATCATTCGCCATGTTGGGCCGCTGAACCCTCCAACTTTTTTTCATTCTCTCTTTTTGTTTAATTCCTATTATTCCTCTCTGTTGAAGAAAGTAGAATCGAAACGGAAAGCACGTTTACATTTTCCCGAGCACCAAACTAATACTCCTGCTTGTTGTTCATACACTTCTCTTTATC
>NW_026407218.1:0-274 GCF_001194135.2 Octopus bimaculoides | reverse complement strand
ACTCTTGAATTGTGTACTGAGCACTTCACTTATCCATATATATATATATAAACTAAACTAAATTATTTGGAAACGTAATTCCGTAAAAGAATGCTTTTAAAATTGTCAGTAAGTCCTAAAGAATCCAGTATTTTGCGCTTTGATTTACTGGAGTTGGATTGAAGCGGGTATGTTTTTATATTGGTTTTAGGAATATAAAATATAAACTCTGGGTTTGGGGGTGGGATTATCTACTACGTATATTTCCTATTTAGTACTGGGGATGTTTCATTTA
>NW_026407217.1:0-246 GCF_001194135.2 Octopus bimaculoides | reverse complement strand
ATATATATACATATATACATATGTGTGTGTGTGTGTGTATGATATGTATATATACTTTTACATGCAAGCATATTCATATATACATATATATTTGTGTATAGATATGTGTGTATATTTACATATATATAGATGTATGCTTTTGTATATATATATAAATATATATGTGTGTGTGTATATATATATATACATGTATATGTATATATATAAATGTATATATATATATATGTATATGTATATATATATATA
>NW_026407216.1:0-467 GCF_001194135.2 Octopus bimaculoides | reverse complement strand
TATAGTGAGAGAGAGAGAGAGAGAGAAGCCAAAGAAAGACTTTCCCAATACCTGACAAGTCTTGTGACTTACTGCCAGTCACTTTACAGATTGCCATAATAAAGAATGAAACGGTTTACAGATAACTATTTCGCGGTGATGATATTTAACCTTTTCAACGTACATACGCCACGGGTGCGCACACAAAGTCTGACACACAGTGACACAATCATATTTCAGCATACACAGAAATAGAAAGATATATAGATCTATAGATATTCTAAACCGGATTACGCTTTTTCATTATTCATTTGTTTAAATTAATATGATTATAAGTAGATATTTGAGCAATTATCTCCTGATGGATTCTCTCATTAACAATATTTATTATCGATGTTGTCATTTATCAATTTCTTTCACATTTAATAACAAGCGTCTAGTGTCTCATCTGTTCCAACAAATATTATTTGGAGAGCCTCCTAAGGAAA
>NW_026407215.1:0-470 GCF_001194135.2 Octopus bimaculoides | reverse complement strand
TAAATACATGCACACACACACACATACACATGCACACATATACGCGTGTTGGTATATACGCTTCTTTCGTTGAATAATCTTGTTAAATAGTTGGATTAACCATAAACACGTTACGACTGTCATTTTCACAGTCTATATAATCAATACGTCTCTAATTTAATTTATATATACATCATTTCGTATTATTTTGACGTTATTTTGCAATTGACCCATTTTCTGTCTAATAAGTGACCATTCGTAAATATCAGTTACATGATTAGAGTAGGAGCAAAGGTCTGAGGTGCAACGTAGCAATCTCAACATTACTTCAAGTAATTAATCTTAACTTCTGTATCCAATGATAATATCTCCGGGCTATATGTGGGTGTCTACTCAAGTACATATACATACATACAATCACAAACGGACACACGCAGACAAACACACAGACAAACACACATACACACACACACACATATATGTATATATAT
>NW_026407214.1:0-442 GCF_001194135.2 Octopus bimaculoides | reverse complement strand
ATGTGTGTATGTATGTATGTATGTATGTATGTGTGTATGTATGTATCTTTCCTTACCGTAGCCCATTTCCTGTGGTTGTTTACAGTCCTCTGTTCCTGAATGATTAATTGTGCACAAGTTTAACTTGGCTGAAACATCATGGAACTTAATATAAGCGGACCATTATTTCACATTACACCGGAAGTCATTACTTCCCAATACTGTCATATCTCGGTTTTGACTCTCCTGGTTTGTCATTTTACTTTTTTTTAATTTTGTTTCTTTTTTTTGTTTGTTTGTTTCTGCCGTTCCTTTCTGCGTTCTTTGTCGATGTCGCTTTAACATACGAGATTATCTCTGTCCTTTTTTTCATTTCTGCGTCTTTCGCCTTCTCTCCTCTCTTACTGTCTACTTGTTCCTCTCCTTCTCTCTCTCTCTCTCTCTCTCTCTCTCTCTCTCTCTC
>NW_026407213.1:0-203 GCF_001194135.2 Octopus bimaculoides | reverse complement strand
TATAGTACATAGATGTATATAAGGGTGTTGTATTACTATTTTGTATGTTGTTTTCTCTTCTGAAACCTTTCATTAACATATTCTGCTTTGTCAATGCTTGATTCTCTCTCTCTTTCTATCTCTCTCATGATACTGACACTCAAATTATTGTTTCCTTATCTGTTGCATTTCATTCATTCATTCATTTTTTTGTGTGATTGTCA
>NW_026407212.1:0-392 GCF_001194135.2 Octopus bimaculoides | reverse complement strand
CCCATCACCACAACCACTATCATCCTCATCACCACCACCACCACCACCACTACCACAACTATCATCATCATCATCATCATCATCACCGTCGTCGTCGTCGTCGCCATTCCCACTGTTATTTTTGATATTGCAGTGTATGTTGTACCAGTGCTGAGTAATTGGATCGTAAATTGGTTTCCCTTAAGCACAATCTTGTGTAATTCTGCTCCGTTTTTCATATCATTTTAATATATTCCATTTTTTATTTTATTTTATTTTTATTTAATTTTTATTTTATTTTATTTCATTTCATTTCGACTTTGTGTAATAACGTCATTTGTTTCACACTATTTTCTGTTTATTTCAGTGTTGTTGTTATTAGCGTTTCAATACTAATATATATATATATATAT
>NW_026407211.1:0-205 GCF_001194135.2 Octopus bimaculoides | reverse complement strand
ATTTTCATTTTAAATTTTTGCTCATTTTATTTGTGTAATGTTCAAGTTATTTCCCTTGCTCCGTTATTTGCTTTCTTTTGTCATGTTTTGTTTGCATCCTTTTATTTCATGTTTTCCTTCCTTTATGTACTTTTTCTTTTCTGTTGCTTCTCTTCTTTCATTCTTTTTGATTGTTAATTTTTGACTATGTATATCTTTGCTTGTT
>NW_026407210.1:0-409 GCF_001194135.2 Octopus bimaculoides | reverse complement strand
GTGTGTGTGTGTGTGTGTGTTTATTTAGTTTTTTTGCCAATTTGCTCACTTGTTTCTATATGCTTATATGTTTATGCAGTTGACAGAGTTTTCCACTCGCTAATCTTTACCACTCATACATGAGTGTCTATTCATCCAATACATTTGAATAAATAGATATACTAGAATGTTTACCGGCTGATGTCTGTTGACTTTATATCCTCTCCGTTTTCTTATTTGCCGTATAAATCAAGAGTGAACCACTTGTTGCCCCCGCCCATGTATAATACCCAATTGCGAGATTGCCATGCAATAACTAGCACTTAGATATGAATAATTGTGTACACTACTACCAGTAGTATATTGGATAGGTACTATCACTTAGTTGGTTTCTCAACCTCTAACTCATACAGAAATATATATATATATA
>NW_026407209.1:0-261 GCF_001194135.2 Octopus bimaculoides | reverse complement strand
ATGGCAAGCAATACTTGAAGGGGAAATTGTAACAAACATAAGAAGCAGAAAAGGAATGGAAAGGAGACATAGAAATCAGTTTTAGGAAGGAGCCATAGAAAAGGAAACATCAGGAGTAGAAATACCGATGGTTTGGCTATATGACAATTTTCAGGTCCCAACACCGTTACAAGAAGTCGAAACAACACGTACAAGGAAAAGGAAGGATATTGAAACCCTAAAAGTAGACCCTAAGAAGAAAAGCTATTGAGTATGTATGTG
>NW_026407208.1:0-262 GCF_001194135.2 Octopus bimaculoides | reverse complement strand
AGACAAATATTTCAGAGACAAAGAAATAAAAGAACTAGATGTACAGACAGTAAAAGAAGCAGAAGAAATTTGTAGAAGTATATGAAGGGGACAAACTTTAAATTGCATCTACAGAAAAACATTACATTTTTTGAAAGATATCGTCAAAGAAATACTATAAACGTAGGTTGATTCAACTTACAGCCTTGTTAAACTGGCGAGATTTCGGAAGGTGTCTGCTTTGATTTTCGCAATTTTATTAGCGGACAAATCCCTGGAACAT
>NW_026407207.1:0-252 GCF_001194135.2 Octopus bimaculoides | reverse complement strand
ATATATATATATATACATTTAATCAGCGGTGATCTGACTATATCTGTGACCGTAGGGAGCTTGTCTCCCTTGTTTGCTCATTAAGACGGCGCTTTTGTGGCTGTTGAGTTGTTTTTACTCTTATTTCTAACAATACAGCTCCTGATTAGTGCTCTTGTTCAATTTAGTGACATATATATATTTCTCCCTTTAGGTTGTAAAATTGCGAATTAGCCACACACATAATATATATATATATAAATATATATATAT
>NW_026407206.1:0-330 GCF_001194135.2 Octopus bimaculoides | reverse complement strand
AGCAATCGTGTGCTCGTTCATGACTGAAGTGGGATCTTTTACCCATATATATGTGTGTCTGTGTGTCTGGGCATCGGTGGTGATTTTTTCTTCCTCTGTTTTTCCCTTCTTTGGACTTTCCTTGTTTCCGACGAAGAGCTGCGCTCGAAACGTCATATTCTCTCTCTTTCCTTTCCCGAGCGTCTAATAACACAATCTGTATCACGTTCTCACGTTGTTGTTTTTTGTTGTAGTTTTTTTTTGTCTTTTTCCTTTTTTTAACCTATATATATATATATATATATATGTCTTGCCCGCTTACGTTTTGGTATCACGCTATATTTCATGTTG
>NW_026407205.1:0-209 GCF_001194135.2 Octopus bimaculoides | reverse complement strand
GTGTCTTTGTGTCTGCGCTTGTCACTCACCACACCACTTGATAACCGGTGTTGGTTTGTTTCGCTTCCTGTAACCTAACGGCTTTGCATATGAGACGAGGGAAAAATCACCAAGCATAAGATATAACTTCTAGTTTCTTTTGTTGGGCAAAATATTCTTTTAGGCGGTGCCCCAGCATGGCCACAGTCTAATGACTAAAACAAATAAAA
>NW_026407204.1:0-371 GCF_001194135.2 Octopus bimaculoides | reverse complement strand
TTATTATAGATACGTTACTCTTTACCCCTCCACTCCATAGCTTAAGATACTATTTTTGTTTCCAGCGCATAAGTTTTTTCATGCGCAAACTTAAATGTGTGTGTATATATGTATGTATAACTTTGTATTCATGTATATATTTTGTGCCTTGCAAATATATACCTATATACGTAGATTGCCTGTGCGTATGCATCTGTGTATTTTGATGTATATATATATATATATGTTGTGGATAGCCTAGTATGCGTATATGCTATTGTAATTTTATTTTATTTTATTTTATTTTAATGTGTTAATTCGAATATAATTAATTATTTGCAGTATGTATTTTGAGCCCATTTTTCTATTTAAGGTTTTCTTCGATATTTTTT
>NW_026407203.1:0-717 GCF_001194135.2 Octopus bimaculoides | reverse complement strand
TACAAAGCTGCAGAGATATAGGGCGGATAGTGAGATTAGCGTTGGCGACGTGCTGAAAACGTCGTCTGTATTTCAGCTTGCATGCCCTTAATCAGTGAAAACTTGTTCTCGAAATATCTACTGATATTTCAGTGTAGCTGATCGTGGTAAACTGGCAGAATCGTCGACACGCCGAGCAGAATGCTTAGCTACATTTCACTCGTCTTTGCATTCAAGTACCTCAATGGTCGACTTGGCCTTTCATCCTTTCTGGGTCGACAAAATTATATCATAGGAAAACTGGCTCCATGTAATCGATTTCCACCCCCACCCCCCAATAATTTAAGGAGTTGTGCCTATAGTAGAAGGGATATTTCCGTGTAGCTAAACGTGGTTAGTCGATGGTAGAAATATACCAAAATTACAATAGTCTAGGCCAGTTAAATCTCTTCGACTACAGGGAAAAAATGTCTTAAACCTTTTGGAATGTTCTCGTATGTGGATGTATACAAATATATAATTAAATTAATGTGATAATTTTTTTTTAAAAAAGAGGTAAGCGTTGTATGTAGAAATTAACTGTAATAGAGATTACAAATGTGCCAACTGTTCACTTTACTAACTGAGCAAGTTGGGTGCTAGTCAGCGAGTCATTTTCTTCGAGGAACGCGATTAGTTTCTTGCGGAATATTCGTTCCATGACTTTGCTGATGTGTGAGGTCAGAGAGATAGGCCTAT
>NW_026407202.1:0-678 GCF_001194135.2 Octopus bimaculoides | reverse complement strand
GAGTCGCTGTTTCTGACTTTAACAACCGAGCAACATTTAAGTTTTCAATGATTTCGATGTTTCTTCATTTGGTTCAAGCATTATCTATTATTGGCACCTGGAAGGTGAATTGGCAGAGTTGGTGGTGTCTTGGGTAAAACACCTTGTGATATTTGGTCTCGTCCTTTTAAGATCTGAGTCCAAATTCCACCGAAGATGATCTTGTCTTCCACCAGTTGGGCTTTAATAAAATTCTAAGCAAATATTGAGGTCAATATTGATTATTGTAAATACCATTTTATTTTCACACCCCATGTTTCACATATCTCCAATGTCGGTCGTGTTTCTTGCACACTGAAAGACGGTCAACTCCCTGGCATATTTTGATACTTTGGCCAAAACACAAATCAAGCTATATACATTTTCATTCCTGTTGTATGAAAATCTATATATGCCATTTAGATGGGTGTCTTTTTGCTTTAATCCTTGTTAATGTGAAGAGACATATTAACATAGTTTATGATAACCAATAATCTATGATAGGTCTTATATAATAGATGAATTATAAATCTATAATACATTGTATTATAGATTTACATTGTATAATATGTCATATATATTATATATATATGTACATTATAGACAATACTTAGACACATACACGCATACACACACGCGCACGCACACACACACACACAC
>NW_026407201.1:0-350 GCF_001194135.2 Octopus bimaculoides | reverse complement strand
ATATATATATGACATGAACATGTCTAGTGTGTTTATGTTTGCATATATATATATATATATATACGTATACAAATATATATATATATCTATACCTATGTACACACATACATGCATAGACACATACAAACACACACACATATACACATACATCAATACATTCGGAATAATAGACTGTAAATCATATGTTATTTCTCTTTTTTGTTGTTACACGTTCGGTTTGTGTTGCATATATCAAGTAATGACTGCTACAAATATTCAAGACCGTCTTTATGTTCACATATCAGACAAATAACAACCATATCCACTGTGCGGTATGCTGGCAAATAAATCTCTGTATGTGTGTGTGTGTG
>NW_026407200.1:0-245 GCF_001194135.2 Octopus bimaculoides | reverse complement strand
CGTTATAAAAATAAAACTACTGAATAATAATAATAATAATAATAATACGACGACGACGAAGGTTCCAGTTGATCCGATCCACGGAACAGCCTGCTCATGAAATTAACGTGCGAGTGGCTGTGCACTCTACAGACATGTGTATCTTTAACGTAGTTCTCGAGGGAGATTCAGCGTGACACAGAGTGTTACAAGGCAAGCCCTTTGAAATACAGGTACAACAGAAACAGGAAGAAAGAGTGAGAGAA
>NW_026407199.1:0-1658 GCF_001194135.2 Octopus bimaculoides | reverse complement strand
AAAATTTGAAAACTGTTTCGGTATGAAAAAATGTTTCAGTAAAATATGCGATGTCAAAACGCCTGAAATCATATTTGAGTCGCAAAATCTTTTCGCTTTAAATAAATCTATATTTTATTTTAAACTATATGACAGATCTTGGTGAGAGGGATCTGTTCATGTTACTTAAATTCTAAAATATTCAGTAGAAAAAAGTACTGTAGTAAAAGCGACATAAAAAAAAGGAAGAAAACTGAGGTTAACGCCTGAAATCGATTTTGACTCCAAATATTATTCTTATTCCGAATGAAAAGTATATTTAAATCCGACATTTCTAATATATCACGTCTGGCAGAATCTGATGATGCCCATTATATATAAAAGAAAATTTAATCGAAAACTACTGGGACCAAATATGCTATAAAAATGGTAACGACTAAAATCAAATTCAAAATCTTAATTTTATTTACGTCGTATAATAGACATCAAGACGAGAATCATGGTGACTAATATTCTGAAGGTCAACATTTACTCACGACCAATTCTAGGCTTTGCCACTTAGTTTTTAACCTCATTAGATGATGGTAACATGTTTAGGTTGGTCACATCTTAAGCTACATTTCGAGCTAAAAGATTTAAAAATTGGTTCAGTACTAAAAAGTTTGAGTTAAATATGTGAGGTTACAAACGAAAGAATAACGCCTGAAATCGACTTTGAGTCCAATTTTTTTTTTTTTAATAAATCAATATTTTATTTTAGCTTATGTGATAGATCTCGATGACAAGAACCTATCCATGTTATTTATGCAAAAATATTCGGTAGACAAAAATGTACTCAGTTTAAAACCGGCGAAAAACCAGATTAACGAATGAAATTGACTTTGACTCCAATTATTATTTTCTTTCTAACGAAAACTGTACTTAAATTTAACTTTTCTGATAGATCTCGACTACAGGAATTCCATGATGTTAATTATATGTAAAAAATTAAAATAAATAACTACTAGGGCTAAAAGTGCCTAAAAGCAAATTCAAAATCTAAGCAATTTATTATTCTGTAAAAATTTGGTTTTTGTTTAACTGATATGATAGAACTCATCAAGACGTGTGTCTTGGCGCTAATGTTTTAAAATATATTCAAAATGACAAAAATTATTATATAAGCTAAATGTACCAAAAGTATGCAAAAACAAGCAAATCTTTTAAAATATTGTACACAAATGATCAAAAATAAATTTATATAAATAATATTTTATAAACCATGTCTTATGAAATATGTAATTAAAATAGACATTTTATTCAGTTGTATCAAGTATAAACAATTAAATATGAAGTTGTAAATAATATTGTACAAGATTTTTTTTCACTTGAATTGAAATCAAATTAAAAAATCCTTGATTGCAATTGAGTGGACATTAAATGGTTTCAAATCATCCATATGCTCAGTCAATTTTTCCACATTAAAACAATAATAATCCGACAAATAAATCATAAGGAAAATTTATTTGTTACTATTAATACAATATAATTAGCCTAATTCGTATTAGGCTAATTCATTACTCCAACTAATTTGTCACTTTCAATTTTCCCCTAGGGATGATTAATTAGGCGAATTCTAAGGTATTTTTTTTTAAATTAAGTTTTTTAATTTCATTTTTAAAATACTGCTTTTCCCCAAA
>NW_026407198.1:0-233 GCF_001194135.2 Octopus bimaculoides | reverse complement strand
AGTAACATCACTTACTTGCCTTTTTGCCTGTCCTCCATAATATCTATACCATATCGTAATTTCAGTTCTTCGTATTCTATTTCTTTCGGTAAATTCTTCATATTGTAATTCACCTTCCATACCATAAATTTCTCGAATTTTTAAATTTTGTTCAAATGTTTTTCTGTTATTAGTATTACTGTAATTTCTCCAAGCTCGTCATCGTTAACGTCCACATGGACTGTGTCTTTCCA
>NW_026407197.1:0-1531 GCF_001194135.2 Octopus bimaculoides | reverse complement strand
CACACACACACACACACAATGCATTGACACACAAAAAGATAAAGGAAATCGCACAGGCGCATGTGCCTACACACAGGAAAAGTTTTCTACAAAACGCACACACACACAAATAATCACATATATCTATATATAATCACATATGCTTCATACATGGACACAGCAAAACTTTTCTACACACTTCTATAGACATGGATGTACAGCTCTACAGAAGAAGTGTTGTTACTCTTTCACATGTGTTCAGGCATTTGACTGCGGCCATACTGGAGCACAGCCTTACTCTTTAATTTCTTTCAGTCATTTGACTGCGGTCATTCGTCTAAAAAAAAACAAAATTCTTCAAGGCGGTGGTGCCCCAGCATGGCCTCAGTTTAATGCCTGAAACAACTTAAAAAACAAACAAAAAAAAAACATATGCCCACGACCAAAGCCTTGTGAGTGGATTTGGTGGATGGAAACTGAAAGAAGCCCATCGTATATATGTAGATATAGATGTGTGTGTGGAAAGTAGCTTGCTTACCAACCACATGGTTCCAGGTTCAGTCCCACTGCGTGGCACCTTGGGCAAGTGTCTTCTACTATAGCTTCGGACCGACCAAAGCCTTGTGAGTGGATTTGGTAGACAGAAACTGAAAGAAGCCCGTCATATATATATATATATATATATATATATGTGTGTGTGTGTGTTTGTGTGTCTGTGTTTGTCCCCCCACCATCGCTTGACAACCGATGCTGGTGTGTTTACGTCCCCGTCACTTAGTGGTTCAGCAATAAGAGACCGATAGAATAAGTACTAGGCTTACAAAGAATAAGTCCTGGGGTCGATTTGCTCGACTATAAAGGTGGTGCTCCAGCATGGCCGCAGTCAAATGACTGAAACAAGTAAAAGAGTAAAAGAGTATATGCACGACCTTAGATATCTCTTATAACACCGCAATAATAACAAAAACAAGTTGTGACTACAAACCTTTTCCACAGCTAAATGCCAAAAACTATTTTAAGTAACCAACAGCAACAACAACAACTGCAACATGACCATTCATCCCCACCCCCCACCCAACCCCCTTCAAGCTGCGGCTGCACAAATCAGTAGTCGCATAATTTGTCAACAATTATAATGATGATGACGATTTTGATGATGATGAACATGATGATGATGATGATGATGATGGGGACAGGGCGTGGCCATGTGGTGAGAAACTTCCTTCCGAACCACATGGTTCCGAGTTCGCTCCCCGTTGCGTGACATCTTGGGCAAAGTGATTTTCTATGATAGCCTCAAGCTGACTGAAGACTTGTAAGTGAATTTCACCAACATCATCATCATCATCATAATCTAATGTCTGTTTTCCACGCTGGCATGGGTTGGACGGTTTGACCAGAGCTGGTAAGGCCAGGAATCGCACCAGGTTCCACAGTCTGTTTTGGCCTTGCTACTTCAGCTGGAGGCCAACCGCTTTATAGAATATAACCGGTGCTTTTTGTATGGCAACACCACTCCACTCCACACCGCATCTCACCACCACCACCACCA
>NW_026407196.1:0-885 GCF_001194135.2 Octopus bimaculoides | reverse complement strand
ATTTGTGTGTGTAATATATTTAGTAAAATAAAATTCTTCCAGAGACGCCGTCGTCCGATTTCCTGCAATTAACGGTTTCTTTTTCTGCAATGTCTAAACCACTTCAGTGTGAAATTTCAAAAGACTTCTGATTTCTTTCAGAGTAAAAGCTTGTTTTTGTGATGTATTTAAGAATCTTCAACAGGATTCATTCAACCGTTTTCTGAGTGGTTTCACACACACACACACACACACACAGAAAGCTCAAGTAAATTGTTACTAAGCAATATATAAAACATCATTATTATTATTATCACCATCATTATCATCATCATCATCATCATCATTATTGTACGTTTTCCTGTTATGATTATTATTATCATTATTACTATTATTATTATTGCTATTATTATTATTATTATTATTATTATTATTATTATTATTATTATTATTATTATTATTGCTGTTGTTGTCGTTGTTATTGTGGTTTTCCTTTTTAATTCATTCTTTTATTTGTGATATTTTTGTGCTGGGTAGAGAGAAAATGTGAAGTTGTGATGTTCATGGGATGCTCTTCCCAGTATTCCACAACAAAATTATTACCTACATCAGAAGTATATATTTTATATTTGTATATGTATGAATGCATGCATACATGTGTGTATGTATATATGTGTGTGTATATATATATATATATATATAAAAATATATATAGTTAAAAAAAACACAAAAAACAATAACAAAAAAACAACAAAGTGAGGACGTGATACAGATAGTGTTATTGGACGCTCGGGAAAGGAAGGAGAGAGAGTATGACGTTTCGGGCGGAACCCTTCGTCAGAAAGACAGAAATTTTGGAGAATGGAAAAACGGAGGAAGAGGAAAATAGCACCGATGCCCACGAGG
>NW_026407195.1:0-253 GCF_001194135.2 Octopus bimaculoides | reverse complement strand
ATCATCATCATCATCATCATCATCATCATCATCATCGTCATCATCGTCGTTTTTGTTACCTTTGTCATCGTCGTCAATGTCGTAGTCGTTCGTCGTTGTCATCACGATCATCACCATTATCATCATCATTGTCATAAACATCATTGCTGGCCCCATCAGCATCATTACTGTTGCCACCTCAACTACCACAAGCATCACCTTCATCATCGACATCATCATCGTCATCATCGTCATCATCGTCATCATCATCATC
>NW_026407194.1:0-426 GCF_001194135.2 Octopus bimaculoides | reverse complement strand
GTAGGTAGAAGTGGAAACAGAATGAGAGATCAGACACATGCATTTAGGATTATAATCAAATAGAATTTATAAACCAGCACAAAACACAAAAGATACGAATCACTGTGTTGTTGTTTTTGCTGCTGTTGAGGCGAAATTAAATTGTTATTAGTTATCAGAGTCAGCCAGCAACGACCATCCTGTCGATTTAGTTGTTTGTAGGACTAAAATATTGAATTTATTTTCTCTTTTATTTCTAAAAATGGTACGGTATGATTTGACAGCAGTTTGGTTGCTATTTCTAGCACGAACTAGCAGCCACATAAAAGTTCCTTCGCTAATTGACCTTTGCCAACACCTGCCTGTTCAAACACAAAGAGGTAGAAAGAGGAAAGGAAGCCTAAACAATAACACACATGTAGGTATACATGCATTGGCACACACACG
>NW_026407193.1:0-233 GCF_001194135.2 Octopus bimaculoides | reverse complement strand
CTGTTACAAATACACTACAAAAGAAACAAAAGTTTTAAGGAATCTATACAGGCGACTGTGATTAATTATGCAAATACTTTAAAGTTTGCAACATTTAAATCAAACAAGCGTATATTCTACTGAGTTTAACAACAGTCAGATTATAGGAGATAGATTGTTAAGAAACTAAAAGATATATCCCTGAAATATATTCTTTTATTCTTTTACTTGTTTCAGTCATTTGACTGTGGCCA
>NW_026407192.1:0-430 GCF_001194135.2 Octopus bimaculoides | reverse complement strand
TACTACTACTACTACTACTACTACTACTACGAAAACAGGAGCACTAGGCAGGAAAAACACATGGGACAAATAGGGACCGCAATAAGGGTGGATCACTTGGAGAAAACAGCATTGCTTGGAAGCGCACGAATACTCCGGATGGTGCTCAAAGATAAGGGGTGTTACCTTTGTCCACTGGTAGTGAACAGCTGGCACCGTAGTACATCTTCTAATTTGCTTTACGGGAAGGACTGTTTTAACGAAGTCGCGTACTGCTCTTACCTTCGAAACGCGGAGTAGATAAAACAGGGGACAACTGATGAAGGGAATGTTCTATATGTTGCCTGTCTGGTTTCTCTGTTTGTTTTGTTTTTTGTCGTTGTTCGTAAAAAGTTCGTTTTCTATGTTTTTATTTTTTATGTTCTCGTTTCTCATTTTGCCTACGTTTCTT
>NW_026407191.1:0-266 GCF_001194135.2 Octopus bimaculoides | reverse complement strand
TATATATATATATATATACATACATATATATGCATATGCGTATATATGCATATACATATATATATATATACATACTAGCAGTATAACCCGACGTTGTACGGGTGTGACTTATTACGCCATGTGCGATAAGTCTTGCTAGGTGAAAATCAACTAAAAAAGAAAGACTTACAACGAAAAAACACTTATGACGATGAAATTAAAAGGGCAAGTTTGAACGCTGTTTTGCGTAACATTATTAATCGTACGTAAATTTCATCCGTCTAATT
>NW_026407190.1:37991-40201 GCF_001194135.2 Octopus bimaculoides | reverse complement strand
TACGTCGTTGTCTTGTTACTGCATCGTCCCTCTGTACATCTTATACTAAAGACCACATTTCTGGTTTTACAGTTTGTTTGTGGGCTAAATCTAGATACAGTACAGTTCCTATCAGTGCAAGGGGTTCTACTAAAAGGGTATGTTCTACTGACAAGGGATTTGATAGGGTTGCCTGGCCTTTCAACGACCTTAGTTGATTAAATAAGTACCAGTTACGCATTGGGGTCGATATAATTGACTTAATCCGTTTGTCTGTCCTTGTTTGTCCCCTCTATGTTTAGCCCCTTGTGGGCAATAAAGAAATGAGAAACATTAGCACACCGGGTGAAATACTTAGTGCTATTTCGTCTGTCTTTACGTTCTGTGTTCAAATTCCACCGACATCAGCTTTGCCTTTCATTCTTTTGGGATCGATAAATTAAGTACCAGTTGTGTACTGGAGTCGATCTAATCGACTGGCCCCCTCCCCCAAAATTTCGGCCCTTGTGCCTAGAATAGAAAAGAATATGCTCAGTTGGGTTCAATTAATTGTATACATAATTTGAATATCTTTCTGCCTGTACTTCAGTGCCAATGTTTACAGTCATCTATAGTTGCTGTGTATGCATTTTAATTTTGACCTGACCTGGTGCTTTACCATTTAAATGCCTTATTCACCTGAATCTTAATATATTACACATGCACACACACACACACACACACACACCAGTAAGCCCATAAATGCAAAACAAGGTTGAAAAAATTAGTACTTGAATACTAAAAGCCAAGTAATATGTTTTTTATTAAAACTGTGTGAAGATGTTTTTGGCTTTAATAAAAAGTATATATATATTTTATATATATATATATATATATATATATATACATATATATATATATATATAAATTGTATATTTATAAATCATATATTTATAAATTGCTTTTAAAGGCGAAACTTGAAGTAGATAGAGCTATAAATAATGGTATGCAAACATTGACTTAAAAAACACCATTGGATGGTAAAAGTCAAAAGGTGCCTTCAATTCAAGCAGGATTTTAACCAAATATTTCCATGCTATTACTTATAGCTTTACTCCAAGTTCCACCATTAAAATTAATTCCTTCCATGTCACTTAAGGTTTTTAAATTCTTATAATGTAAGCAATATAAATTCCTGTTTACATACAGGCACACACACAGACACACACCTACACATATACATGTTGTTGGCACTCCGTCGCTTACAACGTCAAGGGTTCCAGTTAATCCGATCAACGGAACAGCCTGCTCGTGAAATTAACGTGCAAGTGGCTGAGCACTCCACAGACACGTGTACCCTTAACGTAGTTCTCGGGGATATTCAGCGTGACACATTGTGACAAGGCTGACCCTTTGAATTACAGGAACAACAGAAACAGGGAGTAAGAGTGAGAGAAAGTTATGGTGGAAGAGTACAGCAGGGTTCGCCACCATCCCCTGCCGGAGTCTCGTGGAGCTTTAGGTGTTTTCGCTCAATAAATACTCACTACGCCTGGTCTGAGAATGGAAACCACGATCCTATGACCGCGAGTCCGCTGCCCTAACCACTGGGCCATTGCACCTCCACACACATATACATACACACATACATACATACACACATATATACGTACACACACACATATATATATATACATACATGTTTATGTATTTGTGTGTGTGTGTGTGTGTGGCCTAGTGGTTAGGTGTGTTGTACGCATGATTGCAAAATTGCAGTTTCAATTCCAAGACTGGCTGTGTGATGTGTTATTGAGCAAAACCCTTCAGTTCATGTTGTTCCACTCCTCTCAGTCGTAAGTCAGTCACCACCATGACAAACTAACCTTCTCATCAAGGGGGATATTGGCCTACTTGCCTAGCCAGTGGAGTCGCATCATTTGAAAGCTAAGAAATAATTCAAAGTACAGTGTGGCCAGCATTGTATAACAATGTCCAATAGGGTGAAACACTGGTGCCTGGGATTCCTAACAGATGGTGATACTGAACGAAGTGGGTGTTTTCACACCTTTTTACCATAAGAGAGATATATTCTCTATGGTAACTGCAGTGTATGTGTCATCGCAATCATATTTCAACTAAATTCTACTCAGGCCTAAACACTGCTTAGCGCTTACACTTTGTTATACATACATACATACATACATACATACATACATATATATATATATATATATATATATATATATATATAG
>NW_026407190.1:36501-37503 GCF_001194135.2 Octopus bimaculoides | reverse complement strand
TATATATATATATATATATATATATAGATAGATAGATAGACAGATAGATAGATAGATAGATAGATAGATAGATAGATGCACATATATATTGGTCCATTGTTCTATCAACCAAACTTTCAGATGTCTTTATACATAGCTAACCACAACGTACTTCCATTCTTCATTTGATTGTGCCCATTTCTTGAATTTGGGCCCAAATTCTTTGATTATGTCATGCTCCCATCATCTTCAAGTCTTCTGATCTATGTATGTTCCCTGTAACTCAAGGGACAAAAGTACTTCATAATTCTCAGACTTTGCATGCATGGTTCCAACAAACCATTAGCTCTTAATCTAAGCTGGTGAAAAAAACAAAAAAACAAAACAGAAAAGAAGATATTAAAAAATGAAAAGATATGGGTAAATGCAAAAAAAGACAACAAAACCCTAAATGTGATAGTCAACTGGGTAGTATGATGTCATAGCAGGAAATAGGTAGAAACAATTTATGACAAATGTACTACTACAAAATTTTATTGAGGTTTATTTTCTGTGGTTGGATGCCTTTACTGTCACCAATCCTAACTTGTTTTGGAAGCAATGTAATATTTCCCATAGTCTATCAAACATAAACAGCACAATGTGTGACAATGATGTTAGTTTTTGATACTACGACAAGGCAGCATATTTCCCTTCACATAAGTGTGTGTGTGTGTGTGTGTCTATATACAACTTAGATGGTCAGGTCATCTCTTTACTCTTTTACTTGTTTCAGTCATTTGACTGCAGCCATGCTGGAGCACCGCCTTTTAGTCGAGCAAATCGACCCCAGGACTTATTCTTTGTAAGCCTAGTACTTATTTCTATCGGTCTCTTTTTGCCGAACCGCTAAGTTACTGGGACGTAAACACACCACCATCGGCTGTCAAGCGATGGTGGAGAGGACAAACACAGACACACAAACATATACACACACATACATATATGTATATATATATATATATATATATATATATATATATA
>NW_026407190.1:35041-35711 GCF_001194135.2 Octopus bimaculoides | reverse complement strand
TATATATATATATATACATATATACGACAGGCTTCTTTCAGTTTCCGTCTACCAAATCCACTCACAAGGCTTTGGTCTGCCCGAAGCTATAGTAGAAGACACTTGCCCAAGGTGCCACACAGTGGGACTGAACCCAGAACCACGTGGTTGGTAAGCAAGTTACTTACCACACAGCCACTCCTGCACCTATATTGATGTTTTCCCATATTTTTCTTCTTGTTAACACATTCTGTGGAATGATGATGTGGTGGTCCATTGCTGGGATTTAAGTAACAAAAAAAAAAATTTTGTAATTTAAATTTTTACCCCCACATTGCATCAAGCAAGTCCTTGAGTGTGTGTGTGTGTGTGTGTGAGAGAGAGAGAGAGAAAGAGGGAGAGAGAAAGAGAGAGCCATGCACACAAACATGCACACACACACACACACACACACATTCTTTTACTTGTTTCAGTAATTTGACTGTGGCCATGCTGGAGCACCCCCTTTAGTCGAGCAAATCAACCCCAAAACTTATTCTTTGGAAGCCTCGTACTTATTTTATCAGTCTCTTTTGCCAAACCGCTAAGTTACGAAGATGCAAACACACCAGCATCGCTTATCAAGCAATGTTAGTGGGGACAAACATAGACACACAGACACACACACACACAAACACACACACACATACAC
>NW_026407190.1:33117-34399 GCF_001194135.2 Octopus bimaculoides | reverse complement strand
CTAGCAGCCACTTTCTTGATCCAGGGCAGCACTACCTCCTCCAGACACTTGATGTAGGCCTCCATGTTGAGTCTGAGGCCATGTGGGAAGATGAATGGAGGCATAACGTTGCCATCACTAGTGATCACTCCAAACACCATGATGTTGACTGGATGTTTGATTTTTATCACTCTTGGTACATGTCCTCAGATTGACACCCAAACACTCTGAAATGTTCGTATTTTAGCTTATGGCATGAATGCCAAGCATTACAGCATGTCGTTTCCAAATTTCTGGCAGAATGAATTGCATCATGGTGCTGTTTTTCTCACAGACGGTGCCCAACTAACCCTACTATAATGTGTAGAAGACAAAATCAAGAACAAACAATGCACATGTGTGAAATTAAAAACATAAAATGGCAACAATTTACCCATCACACCCTGTATATATATAAATGTATATATATATATAATTATAAAATATTTTGAAAAATTTACCTATGAGGTTTATATTTCCACACTGACCACCTGGTAAAATTATCATTGATTTTACCCTTTATTATAATGAATATATATATATATATATATATATATATATATATAGTATTAAAGATGGAAATATCTTCACAAACTGTTACTCAGTGTTTTGTGTAGCCTTTCGCCAGACATTTGCAATAATACTGAGAGTATTATTGACAAATGGTCATGTGAAACTATGAGTAACAGTTTTGGAAGATCTTTCAGCTTTAATAAATGATTTTTTACTTTACTTCTGGTATTCCAGTAAAAGTAAGCAACTCTGTGCTTACTTGTGCGTGTGCATATAATATATATATATATATATATATGATTTGTGTCCATCTCCCATGTTCCTGCCTTTAGGGTTTTACTTCATACACGCCGGCTCAATTTAAATCATTCTCAGTTGAAAGATGCCTGTTGTTATTTCTTGTTGTTTGTATTCGTAATTGTGTACCATGTTCTCCGTTTTTTTTGTTTGTTTGTTTTTTTTTCATCTTTGTTGCTCTACACATTCGCTAGCTTTCTTACAAAGGGGTCTAATGCTCTTAGCTTAGACTTTTTGGGGAACAACCAGATCGAACCATCTCAAGTGTAATTGCCCGAAATCGTCGTGACTTCTGGTACTTGACTGATGAAAGAAAGCCAAGAATGACCCATCTTTTTTTTGCCTGTCCATCTAATTGTTGTTTCTCTTGTCTGCCTTTGTGTCATCTATCTGTCTGAACGTTTTAATGCCCTCTATTGCGTTTTTGCTCTATTCTTATATTTATAAGATCGGA
>NW_026407190.1:27913-30138 GCF_001194135.2 Octopus bimaculoides | reverse complement strand
ACACATAACTTAGAAGCAGCGCCCCACAGATGTACCAACACACACGAGATTGAAACATAGCCGACTTCACGCACTTCTCATGAGGAATTCCAGAAGAAGCTTTGGGAAACCACTACTGAGACGCTTCCGGAAAAAGGAAAACCGTTGGAAAACAGTTTATAGCAGAGACTCCATCTAAGAAGATCTGCGGAAGGAATTGTAATTCTGAAATATCATCGGACTATAGATAACCAAATTACAACGGGTATATAGTTCATTTTTTTTGTTTTATAGTGCATTGTTGTACCATTCTAAACTTTTTATTCTTTACAAACAAACAAATGTATTAGTTTAACACTCGGGAAGTGAGAAGGTCTTTTACGTTTCGAGCCTACGCTCTTCGGCAGAAAGGAACACAGAAATAAACAGGTAGAGAAAATAGAAAAGATTTAGTGGCTAGCGATCTATCATGGCAATCTATATATACCCCAACATGGCCACAGCCTCAAGGCTGAAACTTATAAAAGAATAAAAAAATATGTGTGTGTGTGTATGTGTGTGTCTTTGTGTCTATGTTTGTCACCCCCACCATTGCTTGACTACTGATGTTGGTGTGTTTACATCCCTTGTAACTTAGTGGTTCAGCAAAAGACACGGATAAAATAGGTACTAGGCTTACAAAGAGTAAAACCTGAGAAATCCTTTAAGGCAGTGCTCCAGCATGGCTGCAGTCAAGTGACTGAAACAAGTAAAAGAATAAAAGAATATACAGCACAAACAGGCATGCATGGTTGTGTGGTAAGAAGCTTGCTTCCTAATCATATGATTCCAGGTTCAGTCCCACTGCATGGTACACTGGGTAAATGTTTTCTACTACAGCCTCAGTCTGACCAGAGCTTTATGAGTGGATTAAGTTGATAGAAACTGAAAGAAGCCCATTGCATAGATGTATATACCTGTGCATGTGTGTCTCTGTTTTTCCCTCCACTATCACTTGATGACTGGTGTTGGTGTGTTTACATCCCTGTAACTTAACAGTTTGGCAAAAGAGATAGAATTTGTACCAAGCATTAAAAAAAAGCAAGTACTGGAGTTGATTTGTTTGATTAAAGTTCTTCAAGACAGTGCCCCAGCATGGCCACCGGTTAATGACTTAAGCACATAAAAGGTAAAAGATAAAACATCTATCTATCTCTCTATCAGCCTCTCTCTCTATCTATCTATCTCTCTTTCAGTCTCTCTCTCTCTCTATATATATCTCTATCAGTCTCTCTCTCACTATCTATCTATCTATTTATCTATCTATCCATCCATCCATCTATCTACCTACCTACCTACCTACCTATCTATCTATCTATCTATCTATCTATCTATCTATCTATCTATCTATCTATCTACCTCTCTCTCTCTGTCTGTCTGTCTGTCTGTCTGTCTGTCTCTCTCTCTCTACCTACCTACCTACTTACATATCTATCTATGCATGCATGTGTTTGTGAGTAGAACTTGCCACAGTTCCTGTTTACAAAGTTCTCTAATACGGCAAACTTTGGCAGACACAAGTTTATCACAGCAAACACCCAAGAAACCATGCAATAAGACCGAACCCAAAACCACATGATCGCAAAACAAACATCCAAACCAGACAGCCATATTTGCTCTACAAATACACTTGCCAAAACACATCAACTCCAAGCATTTTCCACCAGGAAGATAATTTAAGGTCTCTAAACCAATAATTTGGTTTTATAGATATATTTATAAATTAATAAATACCTTATATCCAAAGCCAAAGCTTTGTATATAAGGTAATATATACACTTGTGACTGCCTGGAATACATTGTGATTCATATTAAATTGAGGCAAATCTATTCAAAAGTGCTCAATGAAGTATTTAGAGAGAAATGAAAAGTGTTCAGTGCTGTGTCTATCATCTATTGGACAGAAATGAAGCGGAACATGGTTGGGGAATATAGGAACACGGTTTGGCCACTTAGGATAAAGAATTCAGCATTAAGTCTGAGTCGTATATATGTATTTGTATATATGTATATGTATATATGTGTGTGTGTGCATATATATATATATATATATATATATATATATATTTGTATATATGTATATGTAAATATGTGTGTGTGTGTGTGTGTGTGTGTGTGTGCATATATATATGTGTGTGTGTATGTATATCTTTATGTATATCAATATCTATCTATCTATCTATCTATCTATCTATATATATATATAT
>NW_026407190.1:20615-21850 GCF_001194135.2 Octopus bimaculoides | reverse complement strand
ATATATATATATATATATATATATATATATATATATATACTCGTATACTTATAAATATATATATGTGAATATATATGTATGTATATGTGCACAAGAAAACCTTTTCTACATCTCTGCCTGTCTAATTGCCTTTCTCTCTCTATGTACCTACCAAACTTTTTCTATGCAGCTTACAGACACACATATATGCATATATCTATACGTGAATATATATATATATATATATATAGACACATTATGTCATATATATATATACACAAAAGACATTCAAATGAACAGATATATTAAGAGGGTCTCATAAAAGGAACATAAATAAAACATATGTACCTATGTATATATATATATATTTATACATATATATTATATATATACACACAGATATATTAGTCTATATATTTATATATACATATATATATGTATGTGTGTATATATGAGTGTGTGTGTGTATATATATATATATATATATATATATATAATGACATAGAAACATAAACACACAGGCACACACACAAGAACACAGACACACACGTGTGCACACACACACACACAAAAGACATCATAACACGATAACCGAACGTTGAACGCGATGCCAAGATATTCCGCATTGTATTAGGAACCAACAGAATCCATCCAAGCTTTGCCATTAATGTTGGTTTTTATAAAGAAGTTTTCCGGTTTTTTTATTCATTCAGCAGACGACACTTACTGCAAGAACATGGCTCCTTTAGAAAAAGGTCACGCCAGCTACCAGAGCTGTCTGTCCACATGTCCGACTGTCAAAGAGTGTATGTATGTGTGTGCATGTATATATATATATATGTGTGTGTGTATGTATAAGTATGTATATCTATGAGCGTTTGTGTGGTGAGAGCGCGCGCGTGTGTTTGTCTTTCGTTTTATCTCCGACTGATTTGTTTGTGACTGACTGGTTCTTTATGAATCTCGAGCTATTTTGTCCCTCCATCCTTGAGGACGCTACTGCAACGATTATCGTCATCGTCGTCATCATCATCATTGCCTATTTTCTATATGACTGTTACGACTGTATATCTGTGTGTGTGTGTGTGTGTGTGATGTTGGGGGAGTGCATTTTGTGTATGTGTAAGTGTGCTTGAGTGCCTGTTAATTGCCTATCTATCAATCTATTTATCTATGTCTATCTATCTAACTATATCATATATATATATATGTGTGTGTGTGTGTGTGTGTGTGTGTGTGTGTGTGTGTGTGTGTGT
>NW_026407190.1:18965-19483 GCF_001194135.2 Octopus bimaculoides | reverse complement strand
TATATATATATATATATATATATATATATATATATATATATATATATATCTATATATATATATACAGACATGTATATGTAATATACATGTGTGCGTGTGATATGTATATGCATATATATATAATGTATGTATGTTGTATGTATATATATATATGTTGTAATATAGAGTAATAAAATATATCAATAATATATTTTACATAGTGCAAACATTATGTGGTATAAAACTCAATAGGCTGCATGAAAGCTAAGGTGAAAGTGAATGTAGAAAGCGACGCTGATATGATAAATATGTATGTATGTATTTTTGTATATATGTTTGTATATATGTAAGCATGTATGTATGTAATGCACGTATGTACGATGCATATATTTCTGTATATAATTCAATGAGTAAAATCAATAAGTGCATTCAAATATATACATGTATGTGTATACTTACACACACACACAGAGAAGCACATACGCATACATATGTGTTTATAGATATTTATATATATATATATATATATATATATATAT
>NW_026407190.1:16602-18301 GCF_001194135.2 Octopus bimaculoides | reverse complement strand
TATATATACATATACAGGTATATCTGTGTGGTAAGAAGTTTGCTTCCTGACTATATAAATCCAGCTTCTGTCCCAACCACCTCATGACACTTTTTGGCTAGCATCTTCGGCTATTGCCTCAGACCAGTTAATGCACTGTGAGTGGATTTGATTAATAAAAGATGAAACACACACACACATACCAAACTGCTAAGGTGTTGAGAGAAAACTTATGCACAAGAGGAATCGAATGTAGTTTGCAAGGACCGAAATCTGCACACATTTGGTCATGTGATGTGTACGGAAGAGGACAGCTGCATAGATTAGTGTTGGTCACTTAAAGTGGATGGAACGTGTGAAAAAGGGAAGGAAACCCAAGAAGACATGAGATGAAGTACTGGAGGTGGATCTCAAGATGTTGAACCTCACAGAGGAGATGAAAAGGGACTTGAATTATTAGTGGCTTGCTATGCTCAAGAAGACCTGTCCATTACTGCAAAATAATGTCTTAAAACCAATCTGTGAAGACTTGTAAACCATTCTGTCTTGTCAAGCTTTTCACCAAAAATTCTTTTTCTAACATGTCTCCCACATTCGCTCTTCTATCTATGGCACTAATTGGTGGGTGTTATTGCTTGAATCTGCACATGCTACACCTTCCCATTTCCTTTCACTACCAGTTCTTCTCTCCCCTGGGACCATCTACCCATTATTCTTATTATCCTCCCTTTTCTTCCCTCACTGTTTTCACCCATCACCTTTCTGTGTCTTCAGATACCTCAGACCAGGGGTTTTCAAACTGTGGTCCGCGGACCACAGGGAGTCCGCAAGGACAAGACAGAGGGTCCGTAGACAGCAAATGCTTTTTATGGGCAATTTGATGTTATATATATTTTTTAATCGAAATCTTTTAATTGACAATAAACCTATTTGTTAAATACTGTTAAATAAATAAATGTAAAAATATATGTTATTTTAAGCAAATATTTATGTATAAATTTCATAAGCGTTTATAAGGGGGTCCCTAAGGTAAAGCCTGAAATATAAAGGGGTCCGCAAGTCAAAAAGTTTGAAAACCCCCGCCTCAGACATCTCTTGTCTCTACAACACTCCATCTTAACACCTCACGTATCTCCTACCATTTTACTTTTATTCTTTTACTTGTTTCAGTTACTTGACTGTGGCCATGCTGGAGCACCGCCTTAAAGGGTTTTAGTCGAAGAAATCGACCCCAGGACTTACTCTTTGTAAGCCTAGTACTTATTCTATCGATCTCTTTTCCTGAACTACTAGGTTACGGGTACGTAAACTCAGCAACAAGGAGATACATATATGACGAGCTTCTTTTAGTTTCCATCTACCAAATCCACTACTCACAAGGCTTTGGTTGACCTGAGGCTATAGTAGAAGACACTTGTCCAAGGTGCGATGCAGTGGGACTGAACCTGGAACCATGTGGTTGGGAAGCAAGCTTCTTACCATAGAGCCACACCTGCACCATGGTCAAAACTCCATCATATTCGCCGTCCTGCCCCACCCAGAATAAACACCCCTATGTACCTCGTGCCCCCTCTCTCTCTCTCCACTGCCCCCACCACTTACCTATCACCCCCTTCTGATTCATCCTTCTTCATGAGCCTTTGCTGTCTCTTTTGCCTTGACCCCCCACTTCTTTTCCATCTACTGTGGGCCCCATCCTCACTCTCTGATATTGATGTTT
>NW_026407190.1:15050-15828 GCF_001194135.2 Octopus bimaculoides | reverse complement strand
CGAGGCTCCGGCAGTGGGTGGTGGCGAACCCTGCTGTACTCTTTCATCACAACTTTCTCTCACTCTTACTCCCTGTTTCTGTTGTACCTGTATTTCAAAGGGTCAGCCTTGTCACACTCTGTGTCACGCTGAATATCCCCCGAGAACTACGTTAAGGGTACACGTGTCTGTGGAGTGCTCAGCCACTTGCACGTTAACTTCATGAGCAGGCTGTTCCGTTGATCGGATCAACTCGAACCCTTGACGTCGTAAGCGACGGAGTGCCAACAACAACAACATTTTTGTTCTTTCTTGCAAGTTATTGGCACAAAGAAGTACCAAGTACAGATTGTAAAGCGGTCTGTGATATGAAAGGGCATCCAGCTGTAGAAGTCATGCCAAAGCTGGCCATTGTAGCTCAGCACGGCCCCGTACGTTGTTGACTCCTATGAAACTGTTCAACCTGTGGTACTATGATAAACAGACTTCGAATGATGATGATGATGATATATATATGTCTGTGTGTGTGTGTGTGTGTGTATGTGTGTATACATATATACATACATACATACACACACACACACACACACACATACTGTTCTGTGAATGCAAGATCAACCAAAACAGTACTCCATCTGGTGACAGATAAATATTATCTAATAAACACACAAACTATATATACTGTGTTTATTAAGTTATATATGTTTTTTTTAATAATATATACATACATATATACATATATATATATATGTATGTATATGTATATATATATGTATGTATATATATATATGTGTATATA
>NW_026407190.1:12502-14027 GCF_001194135.2 Octopus bimaculoides | reverse complement strand
TCTCTCTCTCTCTGCTCTCTCTCTCTCTCTCTCTCTCTGCTCTCTCTCTCTGCTCTCTCTCTCTCTGCTCTCTCTCTCTCTCTCTCTCTGTCTCTATCCATCTATTTCCTAACACATCTGTTTCTCATATCTAACTCCCAATCCATTCTCACTATAATGGCTGCCACAAACAATTACCAACTACCGATGCTAGATATGTTAACATCGTTTAATGAATGGCTCAGAATTCTGTGACTTTCTACACCAAGCAACAGCCACAACCACTAACTAGTGAGTAAAAAAGTTCATCACCATCCTTCCAAGAAGGTCCCAGATGCTGTGACCTCTGTATCACAGAGAAACTTCATATTATTTACCACACCTTCACCAATCCTGAATAAAGGAAATGAACTCACTTCAGCCTGGTGTCACATGAACGACTTACATCTCATGAATTTTAAAGCAGAACTGTTCTCATGCATAATTAACAATAGAAAATGATATCAGAGGTCATAGGGTCATATGGTTAACTTAAAGTATTGTGATTATATTTGAAAGCATTCAAACTTTTATCAGCTATTTAGTTTTAATTTGAATATTGTGAAGAGTGTTTCCTGTACATATATGTATATTTGTATGTATATACGTGTGTGCATGCACACACATATATATGGGAGAATGTACGAAAAAAAACAACAGCAGACGAGGACAGGTGGTGTAAACAACAAAAGGATGTATTAGTTTGACGCTCGGGAATACAGAAAGTCTTTAACGTTTCGAGCTACGATCTTCAACAGAAAGAATACGGAGAAAAAAAATTGAATGGTGTTTGGTCAGCGATTAAAAAACAACAACAGACGAGGACAGGTGGTGTAAACAACAAAAGGATGTATTACTTTGATGCTCGGGAATACAGAAAGTCTTTAACGTTTCGAGCTACGCTCTTCAACAGAAAGATTACGGAGAAAACAAGGAGAAAAACACGGAGAAAAAAAATTGAATGGTTTGGTCAGCGATCTATCATGGCTTCTGTCATGGCTTCTGTGGACAGGAAGTTCAGAAAGTTCACGCAGGAGAGCTAAGAAAAAGGGGAGATAACAAAAGAGGGAAGAAAGAACGGTGACCAAAGAACGAGGAGCTGTGTGTATGTGTGTGTGTGTGTGAGAGAGAGAGAGAGAATGCTGGTGATCTTGACGTATGCATGTGTCAATATATATATGTGTGTGTGTGTGTGTGTGGTGTGTGTGTGTGTGAATGTATATCATATATATATGTATATTATCTGAAGTGTACAGTATTATATATCACAGCTGATCTTACTGATCAGTTTCGCACCAGGGGTACAACAGAGTATTACATACGCTCATCAGATGTACTCCTGGCATGAAACCGATTGGTAAGATCAGCCATGATGAATATATATAATACTGTACATTGCGAGTAATATACCCACTCTATTGACAGATATATGAGTTCATCTTTTTCCTGACTTATGGGACATTTAGATGACTAAATATATATATATATACTGAAACAAGTAAAAGAA
>NW_026407190.1:11721-12492 GCF_001194135.2 Octopus bimaculoides | reverse complement strand
AAATAGTAAAGAGTAAATTTATTCAATAAAATCGCCATTGGCTTCAACCATGGCATCCAGGTGACTTGGGAATCTCTTGCAGCTCTTCTCGATGGTCTCCTTGTTTAAGTTGGTGAATGCTGCCATAATCCTTACCTTCAGTTCATCTTTGGCATTACAAGTTTTGTTAGTCTGTCACTCAACTGCGCCCCATACGTAATAATCAAGGAGGTTGCAGTTTGGAGAGTTAGGTGGCCAGATGTTAGGGGTGATGTAGTTGCAGAAATTGTCTGACAGCCATGACTGGGTTCTCTTGCTTGTGTGGCATGATGCAGGGTCCTGTTGCCAGACATAGGGTCATCCAGCAGCCACTCTCTTGATCCAGGGCAGCACTACCTCCTCCAGACACTTGATGTAGGCCTCCATGTTGAGTCTGAGGTTGTGTGAGATGAATGGATGCATAACGTTGCCATCACTAGTGATCACTCCAAACACCATGATGTTGACTGGATGTTTGATTTTTATCACTCTTGGTACATGTCCTCAGATTGACACCCAAACACTCTGAAATGTTCGTATTTTAGCTTATGGCATGAATGCCAAGCATTACAGCATGTCGTTTCCAAATTTCTGGCAGAATGAATTGCATCATGGTGCTGTTTTTCTCACAGAGGGTGCCGAACTGACCCTACTATAATGTGTAGTCGACAAAATAAAAAACAAAGAATGCGCATGCACAAAATTAAAAATATGAAATTGCGACAATTTACCCATCGCACCCTATAAATATAT
>NW_026407190.1:9857-11018 GCF_001194135.2 Octopus bimaculoides | reverse complement strand
AACAACACCTAAATCCACAAAGACCCTAACAAATGCATATGTGTGCGTGTGCCTCTGTATGTGTGTGTGTCTCTGTATGTGTGTGTGCGTCACCATTTCTTACACACTTCCTACACCATTATTTCCACAGACACCACTGCTGTCATGACAATGACGACGACGACGACCACCACCACCACCACCACCACTGCTACCACTGCCACCCCTAACACCCTTAACACCCACCAACACCAACAACAATGCCACCACGACCACGACAACTACCACTGTCGTTGCTAACGCCCACCACCATCACCACCACAACCACCCCCACTGCCACCCCAACACCAACCACCCGCGCTACCGAACACCACCACCACTAGAAACAAAGTGTCTCTCTTGTACTTTCCTAGAGAATACTTAGGCAGCTGTTGTTAGGTTCTATAGACGATAACAACGACAATTCATTATAAGATGGCTGACTAGCTTGTTTTCAAGAGACTGGTGTTTGTGTGTGTGTGCGTGTGCACGCGTGTGTTTTGGTTTTAGGTTGTATAGGAATTGTGTGTTTAATGACTATACACACACATGAACGTGTGTGTGTGTGAATATAAAAATGTATATATGTATGTATATATATATATATATATATATAAATATATATTTGCAAATAAATGTACATAGATATATATATATATATATATGTAAATATTTATATATTTATATATATATATGTATATATATGTATATATGTAAATAAATATATACTTATATATATGTATATATATAAATATGTATATATTTATATATATGTATGTATATATATATATATATTTGTATATATATATATATATATATATATATATATATACATGTAGATATATATATGCATATACATATATACACAGGTATATATATGTATATATACATATATACAAATGTATTTATAGACTTTTATGTTATATTAATTTCTCTCCTTACATCTATCTTTCTCTCCTTCTCTCAGTCTGTATGTATATATGTGTGTGTATATATCTGTATAGACATCCATATATATATAGAAATACATCCATGCACATATATATATACACACACACACACACGTACAAACATATACATAAATTTATTTATATTAATGCATATGTATATAAACGATGATATATATATATATATATATATATA
>NW_026407190.1:4523-9492 GCF_001194135.2 Octopus bimaculoides | reverse complement strand
ATATATATATATATATATATATATATATATATATATACATATATATATACATATATATATACATATATATATGTATATATATATATATATATATACATACATACATATGTATATATGTATATATACACACGTACATGCATATATATAGACCTCTGAGGAGGTATCACCCTGACAACTTTTTCTGTCATGTTCAATGCGACAATCACACGCTACACACCTTCCTTCCAAGCACTGCTGTAAACAGGAGAAGCAAGCTAGAATGTTAAAATTTAGTGCACAAGCACAGCAGATTTTAAGGTCAATCTGTGCCGAGCAACTTCACTCTGCATGCCATAGTTTCGTTACAAAAGTAGACTTTGCCATTCATACTTAAGGCGACAAGCTGGCAGAATTGTTAGCACACCAGGCAAAATACTTCGCAGCATTTCATCCACCCTTACATTCTGAGTTCAAATTCTGTTGAAGCCTGCTTTACCTTTTGTCCTTTTGATGTCCAGAAAGTTGAGTGTGGTGGTCAATATAATCGATTACTCCTCCACCAGAATTGCTGGCCTTGTGCCAAAATTCAAAACCAATATTAAAAACAGAGAATCAAATATCATCATCATCGTTTAACGTCCGCTTTCCATGCTAGCATGGATTGGACGATTTGACTGAGGACTGGTGAAACAGATGGCTACACCAGGCTCCAATTTGATTTGGCAGAGTTTCTACAGCTGGATGACCTTCCTAACGCCAACCACTCAGAGAGTGTAGTGGGTGCTTTTACGTGCCACTGGCACGAAGGCCAGTCATGGGGTACTGGCAACGGCCACGCTCAAAATGATGTATTTTACGTGCCACCTGCACAGGAGTCAGTCCAGCGGGACTGGCAGCGAACTCGCTCGAATGTCTTTTCACGTGTCACTGGCACAAGTGCCAGGAAGACGACATTGGTAACGGTCATGCTCAAATGGTGCTATTTACGTGCCACCGGCATGGAAGCCAGGCAGCTGGTGCTCTGGCAACGATCACGCTCGGACAGTTAAACCAGGACTTAAAAATTTTGGTCGACTCCAAGTTTCTCGTTGCCAATCTTCAAACCAAGTTTAAATAATGAAACAATAAAATATGGTTATGGGTATTTATGCAATGAAAGCAAAGTGCATTGATTGGATTGGGTGTATGTTAATGTCAAATAAGTGATTAAATGAACAAAAAAAATATTCGAATTGGATTCATATGCCAAGATGAAATCAACTGAAAAAAGCAAATGAACTGAGGTAGAATGAAATAAAATAATGGTGCAATTTAATTACATTAATTACAGGTATTTGTGGCAATTAAGAAAATGCTAATGATGCTCAAATACTATGAAATACTGTGTTATGAAAAAAACAAAAAAAAACAGAAAGACTGAAACAAGATCAGAAATTGACAAAACAATTAATGGAATATATAGTGCAATAATAATGATGATGATGATGATTGCTATTATTACTACTACTACTACTACTACTACTACTACTACTACTACTACTACTACTACTACTACTACTACTGTTATTATTATTTATTTATTTATTTATGCTTTTAAATGCCATAGAATCACTATTGTTGGTGGTAAGAAGGTCAGTCCTGTGCACAATTGAAGATTGCAAAGATAAAATGCAGTGCAAGCTTTTGAGGATGAATGAAAGTGAAAATAGATGGATCGAGAAAAGAATGAATGCCTGGAGAATTCCATAGAGATATTGAAGATGGGACGGACAAAGAAAAAAAGGTGGTTATGGATGGCTGAAAGTGATTTAAAACTGGAAACGGAAGTTTTATTCTGTTGCTACTCAAGAGCAAGCATTAAGGATTAATTACATCAAATATAGAATGGACAACACAGTAGAAAGCAATAAGTGCAGAATTTGTGGAGAGAATGGTGAAACTGTATGGCATATTACTGGTCAATGTACACTGCTGGCTCAGAAGGAATATAAAAGGCAACATGGTAATATAGCAAGGACAGTCTATTGAGCATTTTTGCAATAAGTATGGACTTGATTGAGCAGAAAAATGTTATGAACATAAACCCCCAAAGGCATCATTGTAAAATGATAATGGTGTCAGCTGATCCCTACCAGTGAATTGAGGTAATACCCTTTATTTTTCAAGCACCCTCCTGAGTATTCAACCAGTTCCAAGCTGTACTGTGCTCTGCAAGTTCTCCACCTGTATCACACCCCTTATTTCTTCAATGTATTTCTCAAGATCTTTACTTACTGGTCGTAAGGTGCTGACAATTACTGGTGGTTACTACCACCTTTTTCCAGTGTCCACAACTACTTAACCTCTCAAGCTAACCTGTCATATCTTTTATCTTTTACTTATTTCAGTCATTGGACTGTGGCCATACTGGGGGCACCACTTAGAATGTTTTTAGCTGAACAAATCAACCCCAGTATATCTTTTATCTTTTACTTGTTTCAATCATTGTCCTGTGGCCATGCTGGGGGCACTGCCTTGAAGAACTTTTAGTTGAATATATCAACTCCAGTACTAATTTTTTAAAGCCTGGTACTTATTCTATTGGTCTCTTTTTGCTGAAGCGCTAAGTTATGGAGATGTAAACTCATCAGTGGCTGTCAAATGACAATGCAAAGATCTTGTGGAACTTAGTGGCCATAAGATAAAAATAGGGAATGAGATACGTGATAACTGAGGAAGAATACAAACAGAGCTGGATCATAGATATAGCATGCCTAGCTGATAACAAGGCATGTGATAAAGAAAAACTTAATTTCCAACCACATGGTTCTGGGTTCAGTCCCACTGTGTGGAACCTTAGGCAAGTGTTTTTTGCTATAGCCTTGGTCTGACCAAAGCCTTGTGAGTGCATTCAGAAACTAAAAGAAGCCTGTCATTTATGTGTGTGTGTGTGTTTTTTTTTTATGTCTGTGTTTGAACCCCACCACAGCTTCACAACCAGTGAGAAGCAGGCATAAAAGGAAGAATAAATAAAGTTATATTGATGGTGCTGGTACTGTCATAAGCTATAAGATATATCAGTCTCATGATATATCTAGATGGTTCAAACATTTTCTGTTTAGGTTGATGAATGAATCTCTTTGCAAGTAATATCCCAGCTTAGATTTACTTGCTGTTGCCCCAATGTGGGATTTGGTTCAGACTTCTCATTAGTTTTATATTGGCACACTAAACCAAATAATAAGAGACTGTCAAGGCGGGTTTTGATAAGTGAACAGTTAGAAGTGTTTATACAATTCCAAGTGTTTTTGCTTTATATGATGCAATTCTTTGATAGATGTTCTTGCATTAATGAAATAGACAGATCTGACAAAATGTTTGCAACAAGAGTAAGTACTGTTAATAGAATTTCTATTAAAAATTTTATTGCATCTATTTTATTTGGTAAAGTGAAGTAAGACTAATTCAAGAAAATCCTTTGTTATATTTGTACAAACATCAGAGCTAAAAAATTGAATTATATCACAGAATTTTCCTATTTCTATTTCTAGCTTTGTGTCATAAAGTTTACCCTATCTAAAATATCCACTACGGTTAAATGCTTTTGTGAAAGCAATTACATCTTAGGATAAAGATGATATATGTCTGCTAGCATTCAAGATTAAATTATGGAGATTATTAGAAGATGATTAGAATGAGTATTAAAAAATAAATAGCCTTTTAGGTTTATGATAAGGGGAAAACTCATTAACTTTTAAATTTAATGTTATCTTTTAAAAATTAACTTTCACAAAGTGTACGCTTGACAGGAGTTTTAAATGACATTCAATGAAGAATAAAATATATTTTCTAAATCTATCTATGTAATCTTTTTGTTATCTGAATATATTTTATTAACGGTTTCTTATTTCATTCCTCAAATTATTTTTTCGCTCCAAGCCTAAAGTGAGTTCGAAAGAGAAAGATCACTTGGTTTAATCCTTTGTTCAACTTTGATGCTTCCACTAATATAGCTTGAAGGTTCCTTGGAGGGCTAAATAGATAACATTTCCCAAGAACTCTTAAACTCTTTAATTTCCATAAAATGCTTAGATAATTTTGTTTTGAATATTACATAATACAATGAAAATAAACACTCACAACAAAACCACAAGTTTCACTCCATGCTCCAACTTGTGACTGCCAAAATCCTACCAACTGCCCAATGGGAATATCCTGTCTTTCAAGGAGTGTTGTCTATAGAGGTGCACTCCTACCACTACAATGGCATAACAGGCAATGATTTCTAAGAAAAATTTAGACAACACAATCATTCCTTTTGGTATATGGAGGAGAAAAACTCTACCTCCCGCTCCTACATCATCTGGAAACTCCAGGATTCAGGAAATGACTTCTCCATAACCTATGCAGCAGTCATGACAGGGACCCTCCTTGCTCACTTGGAATTTGCAATCTCCAACTCTACCTCCAGGAGAAATTGCATATACCCCAGCAGCCTGCAGTATATGCAAAGCAGATCTATCCTATTGCTGTCACCAGATATATTCCTTGTTAATAAACTTTAAGCAATTAGCAACTGATATACTACACATGCAAACTTAGGCTTAGCTGGTCCATAGTCAAATCATTACCTGTTCAGCAATTTATAACAACTGGTTTATCAAACAATTTCACATGTAACCAGATATCTAGAAACCACTTACATCTCCATGACGTAACTGTTGTCCAGACGTAGCTGTTAGACCAGAACGAGAGGAAAATAGTGAATGCTGGGAGAAATATTTTCTTTCAAAAGAGTAGAAGTAGATGAGAGAGAAAAAAAATTCCAGTCCTTTGAACGTCTGTGCAGGAAGAGAAAGATAGTCATGTGAGGAAAGGAAAGATGGACAATGATCACATGGGAGCAATGAGTGAAAGAAAAAGAGAAAGAGGAAAGGGAGAGAGAGAGAGAGAGAGAGAGAGAGAGAGAGGGAGAGAGAGAGAGAGAGACAGATAGAAAATGGTGATATAT
>NW_026407190.1:3319-4506 GCF_001194135.2 Octopus bimaculoides | reverse complement strand
ATATATATATATATATATATATATACGTAAAATATATAGGGTAGCAAATATTTTTAGAAATTTCACTACCAGTGGCCTAGCATGTATAAAAAGTCAATAGACAACATATTCTCAATTTAAAATAGTGTACATTTAAACACAAGAGAAACTACCTATGACAGGTAATTTTAGACTCTAGAAGAAGCAGTCAAAATGTTATGTGTGTGTATATATATATATATATATATAAATATATGCGTACGTGTGTGTGTATGTATGTATGTGTGTATGCATAGAAGTATCATAAACACAAGATGCTATTTATATCCTTTATCCCTTATGTCCTTTTGCTCATTCTTGTTATATGTGTCATCCACAATGGATGTTCCATGTGCAATTGGATGTCAAACAGCAACAGTTTTTCAGGGGAATACATTTTCTTTACACAGATCAAATGCTTTGCATAGCATAACCAGTAACACTCTTAAGTACAGTAATAACCACACAACTATACTTGGTGGAGACCAAATGATACTCTATGTGGATCTTTCAACTCACCAGTAGTAGCTGTACATATAACCACGCACCCAAGGAATACTATGGCAACACACTCTCTCTTACTCTCCCTCTTTCTCTCTCTCACATACATTTATATAATATACATATACATAAATAAATCTCCACATATATACATAAAAGTATGCATACATATAATGAGTATTTGTATATCTATCTATATCTACTTTTATGTGTGTGTGTGTGTGGGGGGGGGGTGAGTATCTTGGTGTAATAACGGACAAGCTTAGCCTAAGCAATATGTCAGTAGAAAATAAAGATAGGTTTTAATATATTAATATTACAAAATTTAACATGTACCATATACATAACACACACATAAATGAAGATGTGAGTTTCTATGGACACACACACACACACACACACACACACACACACACACACACATATATATGCATACATATGTGTGTGTGTGTATACATATATATGCAACCAATTACACACACTCTGAAATATTAAAATTATAATATATACATACACAAAGTTGCCAAGGTAATGTTGACTACAAGTACATTAAATATTTTAAGTTAGAATTAACACACTCACTAATACACACACACACACATTCATGTACTTATATGTGTAGATATGTATGTGTCTATGTATATATATATATATATATATATATATAT
>NW_026407190.1:0-935 GCF_001194135.2 Octopus bimaculoides | reverse complement strand
TATATATATATATATATATATATATATATATATATACATATATATATATATCGGGAGAGAGACAGAAAATATTAGTTAAATACTCTACTGTACTATAACTTATAGTGTGCACCTCTTTTGGAATTATGATTTACAGATAATATATATATATGAATATTACAGGATAAGCAGTCCATCATAATATAAATATTTAATAAATACCATTGCATTTATTCTGACCAAGTGGTCTGCAAATGCAACTGAGTCATGGATATTGACTGTTTAAAAATAAAACAATAACTTATGAACCTGTTTGAGCTATCTCTCTATAGTATCTCCTGCTGAAGAAGGTTAAAGAGCCAGAAACGCTTCTGGGAGTGTACTAGGGGGAGATACTGAGTAGATATGGTGTTTTTACACCTACTACTAGAGAAATTTTTTTTCCTCCATGCTAACTGCAGTAAATTTACTTTCAGAATTTGAAATATGTCGCAAACATATTTTAGCTAGCCAAAATTTCATTTATTCTTCATCAATGCTTAATGCTGATTCCACTAATGAAATATTAACATTAACCATGATAACATTGACTAAATATTAATATTAACGGTAACGGTATTATTCTTTTATTCTTTTACATGTTTCAATCATTTGACTGTGGCCATACTGGGTCAACACCTTAAAGGGTTTTAGTCAAAGAAATTGATCCAAGGACTTATTCTTTATAAGCTTAGTAATTAATCTATTGGGCTCTTTCGCTAAACCGCTAAATTACAGGGACACAAACACACCAACATTAGTTGTTAGGTGATGTTGGGGAAACAAACACAAAGACACAACCACACACATTAATATATATATACATATGCACACACATACACACATGTATATATATCTATATGTATTTATATATATATGTATATATATCTATCTATCTATCTATATATATATATATA
>NW_026407189.1:0-571 GCF_001194135.2 Octopus bimaculoides | reverse complement strand
CATATAATGTATGTATAAATGTATTTGTACACGTGTATATTCATTTACTTTTTCAGTCATTTGATTACTGGAATAACGTCTTAACGTGTTTTAGACGAACAAATCGACCCCAGAATTTATTGTTTGCCAGACTAGTATTCATTCTGTCACTTTCTCTTGTCAAACCGCTCCATTACAGGGATGTAAACAAACCAACATCAGTTGTCAATTGAGAGTGAGGGGGACAAACGCAGACACAAAGACAAACATAAGTATATACATATATATACGAGGGCTTCTTTCAGTTTCTTATTTCTTTGTTGCCCACAAGGGGCTAAACACAGAGGGGGCAAACAAGGACAGACAAAGGGATTAAGTCGATTACATCGACCCCAGTGCGTAACTGGTACTCAATTTATCGACCCCGAAAGGATGAAAGGCAAGTCGACCTCGGAGGAATTTGAACTCAGAACGTAACGGCAGACGAAATACCGCTAAGCATTTCGCCCGACTTGCTAACGTTTCTGCCATGTCATCGGGCTTCTTACCATCTTCTTACCATCAATTCTGCCATCTCTACCAAATACACACA
>NW_026407188.1:0-428 GCF_001194135.2 Octopus bimaculoides | reverse complement strand
ATATATATGTATATATATATCTTATTACACTTGTATATACTTACCAAACAGATCCAGACTATGATCCAAGGAAAGAAGAACACACTGATGATGCAGTGTAGAATGTGGTTGACCTTTTTTCTGGAATAGAGAAGTCATATGAGGTCAAAGGTCAGGTGTCAATATTGTGAAAATGGAGCCCATGCATAATAATATACACTCATACTCACACTCATACACATCTGCTTGGGAGTAAACAACAGCAACAAAAGGGACATCTTAGACGATGTAGTCCTAGATACACTATATCTGAAATAAAGATCTGTTGCTATGGTAAGGAAGCTAAAGTAAGCAGAGTGAAGCCATATGGCACAGTTTGACTCCAAACATTGTGCCACGTGCACATTAAGTTATTATAACGTTTTTGCTCGCTTCTGTCGTTTGTGGCA
>NW_026407187.1:0-246 GCF_001194135.2 Octopus bimaculoides | reverse complement strand
GTGTGTGTGTGTGTGTGTGTGTGTGTGTGTTTGTGTGTGTGTATAGAAAACAAAGTATTCGATACTGGTGCCCAGCCGAGTGTTTTTCATGTAGGGAAACAGATGATAATCAGTTGGAACCAAGTCACTAACATAGGGAGGGTGACCAACCAGTTCTAATCCAGTCAAGCACTGCAGCCATTGAAACCAAGGGCTCGTGTGCTGAAGCATTGTCCTAATGAAACAAGATCCCATTCAGCAGTTTTT
>NW_026407186.1:0-670 GCF_001194135.2 Octopus bimaculoides | reverse complement strand
CGCCAGTCCATCGCAGCGTTACTCAAGAAACAGGGAGAAAGAGTGAGAGAGAGAGAGTTGGAGCGAAAGTGTACAGCAGGGGTCACCACCACCCGCTGCCGGAGCCTCGTGGAAATTAGGTGTTTTCGTTCACTAAACACCCACAACCAACGGAAACTGCGAATGCATTCAGATAGTAAATAAGAAACATAACAGGGAGAGAAGTTTGAGACGGTCAAGTAGAGATATATGAAGAAAATAGAATAAAGCGTATTGTGTGATAGCGTGAAATTTTTTCTAACTATACGACACGGAAAGCGAGGCATAGAGAGCGAAAAAGGGTTTACTTTATGTCTCATTTAGAAATATGTATGCACATATGCCTATGTCAATGCGTGCGTTTGTGCCTTCGAGTTTATACATGCGTATGTATATATACACACATATATTTAAATTCATATCTCTCTCTCCATACTCTGTCTGTCTATCTGTCTTTCTATCTGTCTGTTTGTCTGTCTGTCTGTCTGTCTGTCTGTCTCTCTCTCTCTCTCTATCTATCTATCTACCTATCTATCTACACACACACACATATACATATACGTACATTCTTTAATGTGCATTCATCCCTCCAATAGACATGCATGTTCACTATGTTAATGCTCGCGTATTTGTGAATGTTTTTGTGCTAGTA
>NW_026407185.1:0-261 GCF_001194135.2 Octopus bimaculoides | reverse complement strand
ATATAGATACATTCACACATACTTACTCACATACATATACACACATATATCTATATGCATGAATATATATACAAGTGCATATATGCATGTGTATGTCTAATTGGATATACAAATTTTCTTAGATACCTATATATATATGTATATATCTACGTCTTTGTATGCCTGTGTGTATGTGTGTTTATGCGTATGTGTGCACACATATTTCTACATATATTTTCTTCTATATATTGTCATTAGTAATTTATCATCTCTAAAATACTA
>NW_026407184.1:0-1118 GCF_001194135.2 Octopus bimaculoides | reverse complement strand
ATATATGCAATGTTGCAATATTATTTCCTTATCACCTGTTATTTCCACAATCGAGTGCCAGAACATTCTGGAATATTGTTATATGAAACAAATGAGGCAAGAACAAAATAACACATAAAAAATCCATTTTGTATTCAAAATATAATCATAAAATGCCGTCATTCTCGTTTAAATTATCAATGTAACCTAAGATATAGCTTTAATACGACGGCAATGGCATTCACTGTTCACTGGTTTTTTTCACTTTTCCATTATTTTCGACATATTTTTTTTCCTTCTTCGAATGGAATATTGAACAATTAGCAAAAGTAACTGTCCACTTCTACCACATCTGTCACAGGTAATATTTAAGAGTTCTAAGCGTGGCTGTAAACAGAATTGCGGCATAGTATTCTTACAGGAATTTTACTTATTATGATTTGGTATTTTTGCTTTGTCTTGATAATGTAAAAAAAAAAAAAAATTCAAAATCTATAACTCCAATTATATTTGGAGACATCTATAACTTTTGACGGATTTTATAGCGTATAGGCTGTATTGTGGGTTGGTTGGCTAGTGTGATTATTGGTTATATGGTTAATTCTTCATTTTAGACATAGCTGACAACAGAAATATTGAAAGATTCATGGTTATTGTAGTTGCAGGATGTATCTTTGTCTCAGTACTTCTATTTTTACCTCTCATTTTAAAATGATATCTCGATATTCACATACGATACTTCACACAAATGGAAAGAAGGGAGAATAATTCAGTAAATGAATATTAAGGAGTAACTTAAGAAATAATGCTTTCTGCCTGGAGAAGTCTAAAGAGAAAACCAAGAACAACACTAATAAAGATTGAAAAAGTAGATAGATATAAGACATGACTTTAACCTGATGCCAAATAAAAGTCACAAAAAGGTATGACATATTTTTCAAACCACATAGCGAATCGAGGGCAAATCTAATGATAATGGCGCTGAAAGTAAAAAAAAAAGAAAATAATAAGACCCAAGTTAAAATTAACAAAGATATTTTGCAACTATATGCATATACATATACATACATGCATCTATTTATCTATCTGTCTGTCTGTCTGTCTATCTATATATCTATCTGTCTATTTATCTGTCTGTC
>NW_026407183.1:0-327 GCF_001194135.2 Octopus bimaculoides | reverse complement strand
GAACTAGATAGGATACAACACAAACAAATGAAAGAGAAAATAAAGAAAGAGTTAGATCAATACTAAAACAGAGTTCAATGCTAAAAACAAGATAATAGGTATTAACACTTTAGCCGTCCCAGTTATAAGTTACAGCTACAATATCCTTAACTGGACACTAAACAAACTATCTAAAATAGACAAGAAAACAAGAAAAATAATGACAAGATCTAGGATGCACCACCCAAAATCTGACATAGAAAGGCTATATATACAACGTAGAGAAGGTGGTAGAGGCTTTATACAGCTGGAAAACTATTATAAAATAACCACCATAGGACTGCAAAA
>NW_026407182.1:0-451 GCF_001194135.2 Octopus bimaculoides | reverse complement strand
CATACATACATACATATATATATATGTGTGTGTGTGTGTGTGTATACATACAGTGATACCTCGCAGTATGAGTTTAATTCGTTCCATGACCAAGCTCATCATACCATTTATTTGTCTTACAATTTACTTGTTTTACAAATCAATTTTCCCCCATTGAGATTAACTAAAATAAAATTAATCCATTCCAATCCCCAAAACCACTCAAAAACAATTTTTTATGAGTTTTAAAACAGAAATGGTGTAATTATAAATAAAATGACAATTATGAAAAAAGAGAATGCAAAAGAAATATGTAAACTGGTTTTATTAAATGAAATTACCTTAAAGCTGGGATGATTTGTGAGATCACACTGCGGATTTTCACTTGTACTTCAAGACAAAAAATTCATGCGAGTCTCGGCTCATACAGAAAATTACTCATACAATGGGGCACTTGTACTGCAAGGTTCTA
>NW_026407181.1:0-329 GCF_001194135.2 Octopus bimaculoides | reverse complement strand
ATAATGTAAATAATGTACATAATTCCTCATCTCTTAAATATAGAACAGAACACAACATATATCACTTCTCAACACAAACTAATAATATCACTAATAATAATCGAAGTTTTTTTTTAAAGAAACCTCTTCCTCAACAACCAGGAACCCTGAAGTTCCTTCAGACAAATATGGCAGGATATGAATTTGATAATGTGAATTTGAAAGTTATAAACTTCTTGACCCAGAACATTAGATTGGACATATTAGTGCATTTTCTCGTCTGCTGATGTCGTCTGCGTTTATAACAGGGAAACATTAAGGTACAAAATAATAGAGAAGACGAAACAAAA
>NW_026407179.1:0-614 GCF_001194135.2 Octopus bimaculoides | reverse complement strand
AAGGCTTATTTGTTTCTGGGGTTGTATGTGAATATGTACGGCAGTATTTTGGGGGAAGGTGTATTGATGTGTTGAACTTTTCTTAAGTTTTCTATGTCGATATGTGATGCACGTCTGATTCCATCGTCTATGAGTTGAACTGGGTAGTGTCTGTCAATTAGGGTATTTTTGAGTTCTTGCAGTCTAAAGTCTCTGGTATTTTGTTCTGACACTATTGTGCATATCCTTCTTGCAAGGTTGAAGGGGATGTTTGTTTTGGTGTGTTTTAGTAGATATTGTCTGGCGTCTGTGGTTTTGTAAAGTATGTCCGTTTCTATATTTAGGTTTATTTTTTTAATTAGTATATCCAAGAATGGGAACTCCTTTTGGTTGTACTCCATTGTGAACTGTATGTTTGGGTTGACGCTATTCAATAGTCTTTTGAATTTCAGGAGTTTATCTGTGTTTTCATTCCATAGTATGAAACAGTCGTGTAAGAATCTTTTCCAATTTTCTTTTATGTAATGGGAAAGGGGATTTCCAAAGGTAGATAAAGATTTCTGATATATTATTACTTCCAGGCACCCCATTGTTAGGTTCGCAATGACTGGGGCTGCCCTAGTGCCCATAGCAAT
>NW_026407178.1:0-274 GCF_001194135.2 Octopus bimaculoides | reverse complement strand
ACAGCCACAACTTCTTGATACAGCATTTCAACTATCATGTACATTGACTATGAACTGGTATTTATCATCCTTGTGTCTCAACAATCTTCTAACGTCATATAGACTCTTTCGATGCTCTGTACTTATCGCACATGCATACATCCATGTTTGTACACACACACCTTGTTCTCATGACAGCCTGTCTATTATTATGTACATATGACACACACACAGACACACATGTCAACCTATCAATAAAATCTTCTCTTAAACCTTCTACCCCGGTTGTGTCTCT
>NW_026407177.1:0-205 GCF_001194135.2 Octopus bimaculoides | reverse complement strand
TATATATATATATATACACATATATGAATGCATACATCTGTGTGTGTGCGCGTAAGCGTGAGTACGTAAAAGCTGAGACAGCTGTCATCCGCGAGCGAGCATATGGCTTCGCAACATGTCCCGTGCTCTCGTTAATTGCTTTAGGTCCTTATATTGTCGTAAGCAGATATAGACAGGGACAGGATGTGATAATATATAGGGAGAA
>NW_026407176.1:0-255 GCF_001194135.2 Octopus bimaculoides | reverse complement strand
CACACACACACATGAACATGAATGCATCTATATATATAATCTATATATATATGTATATGGATATATAATCTCTCTCTCTCTCTCTCTCTCTCTCTCTTTATGTATATATATATATATATATATATATATATATATATATATATATATATATATATAACTTGCTTGGAAGAGGATGCGTAGCATCCAGTCATATAATAATATAAATAATATATATATAAAGTAGTTGTATACTGCCAACTTAACGTGACAGTCCCA
>NW_026407175.1:0-219 GCF_001194135.2 Octopus bimaculoides | reverse complement strand
ATATATATATATATATATCATGCACACAATATATATATTTAATATATGTAATGCACAATAAGTGAATTTATATAATACTCATATGTGTCCGTATATATATATTATGTATGAGTTATGTATATCTTATATGTAAAGTATATACAGTGTGTGTGTGTGCATGTGTGTTTCTGTATATACATGCATTTATATGTATGTAAATATAAATATGCACACACACAC
>NW_026407174.1:250-353 GCF_001194135.2 Octopus bimaculoides | reverse complement strand
CTTTCTCCTTCTTTTCTCTCTCTCTCTCTCATTCTCCTTTTCTTTCCTCTTTTTCTCTCATTCTCCGTTTCTTTCCTCCTTTTCACTCTTTCATTTTTTCTTT
>NW_026407174.1:0-214 GCF_001194135.2 Octopus bimaculoides | reverse complement strand
TCTCCTTTTCTTTCCTTTCTTTCTCTCTTTCATTTCTTTCTTTCTCCTACTTTTCTCTCATTCTCTTCCTTTTCTCTCTTTCTCTCTCTCTCTCATTCTCCTTTTCTTTTCTCTGTTTCTCTCTTTCATTTCTATCTTTCCCTCCCTTTTCTCTCATTCTCCTATTCATTCCTCTCTTTCTCTCTTCCATTTCTTTCTTTCTCCTTCTTTTCTC
>NW_026407173.1:0-472 GCF_001194135.2 Octopus bimaculoides | reverse complement strand
CAACTCTTCCTCAGAAAACAGTGAGTTTCAGATAGGATTTTTTAAATAATGTATTCATAGACGCACAATGTCCGATGTATAGATATCGTGTAATTATGATATATATTATTAGGTAATGTCTACTTACTGCTTTGCTATTGATACTCAACTTTACTGTGTGTCAATATATAGAAGGAAGTAGAGCATCAGTGATTAGGTAATAGACGTTTTAAATATCATATGTCGTATCATGATGCATAACTATAAAGTTAAGAAAGCGATTTTTTTTCAGGGACTGATTGAATGAGTGAGTGAGTGAATGTGGTTTCTATTAGTACTTTCCTATGTAGTATTTGCTTATAGTTATGTAGCAGAGTGAGCTGTATATCATCGGTTAGAGATTTCTATACTGGAGGTAATATAACTGATATTTGGTTATGAATTTAGCTAGGTCAAGCATTAACGCTTTGTCTACATATTCCTGCTTTTGCTA
>NW_026407172.1:0-357 GCF_001194135.2 Octopus bimaculoides | reverse complement strand
ATACATACATGCATACATACATGCATACATACATGCATACATACATGCACGCACGCACCCATGCATGTATGTATGCATACAATCATACATAAAATCATACATACATACATACATATATATATGTGTGTGTGCAGAGGTGGCTGTGTGGTAAGAATTTTGCTTCTCAACCACATGGTCTCAGGTTCGGTCCCACTACGTGACACATTGGCCAATTGCCTTCTACTAACAAAACCTTCGAGTGGATATGGTTGAGTGAAACTGAAAGAACCCTTTCGTGTGTGTGTTGTTTATACTTTTGTTTTTCTGTAAATTTCAACTGTGCGTGTATATATATATATATATATATATATATATATA
>NW_026407171.1:0-292 GCF_001194135.2 Octopus bimaculoides | reverse complement strand
TAGGTGAACCGCGATAGGTGAACCGCGATAGGTGAACCGCGATATGGCTAAGGATTACTGTATATACATATATACATATAGAGTCAAATATATACACACATATATATTACTCTTTTAGATGTTTCAGTCAGCTGACTGCGACCATGCTGGAGCACCACCCTGAAGGGTTTTAGTCGAAGAAATCTCCCCCAGAACTTATTCTTTGTAATCCTAGTACTTATGATATTACATTCGGCAGCAAATATTACTAATAATAAATTACAAACACGTCCCAAAAGGCTTCGAAACTACG
>NW_026407170.1:0-360 GCF_001194135.2 Octopus bimaculoides | reverse complement strand
TAACGTTCCTTTATTGCTAATATTATTGCTAAAAGTATTGTCGTTGTTCGTGGTGGTTAGTGTTCGTGCCATTGATGTTGGTGTTATTACTGGTGTTTCTACAGCTTATGTTAGAGATATGGCTGTGGTTGTTTATCAATGTTCTTCTTAGTTTTGTAATAGTTGGTGCAGTTGCTGTTGTTGTTGTTGTTGTTGCTTATGTTTTCGGTGTTGCTTTTTGTCAGTCATTGTTCATGGTGAGACGATATCTTTTTACATTTTTTCTTTAATTTTTGTTCTTTTTTATATCTCCATCTGCGTCTTCTCTCTTTCTTTCATTCTTTCTTTCTCTCTCTCTCTCTCTCTCTCTCTCTCTCTCTC
>NW_026407169.1:0-235 GCF_001194135.2 Octopus bimaculoides | reverse complement strand
ATATATCTATCGTTCTATCTATCCATATATCTATCTTTCTATCTATCCATATATCTATAGCTCTATCTATCCATATATCTATCGTTCTATCTATCCATATATCTATCATTCTATCTATCCATATATCTATCGTTATGTCTATCCATATATCTATCGTTCTATCAATTTTTATATCTATCGTTCTATCTATCAATATATCTATCTTTCTATCTATCCATATATCTATCGTTCTATC
>NW_026407168.1:140-267 GCF_001194135.2 Octopus bimaculoides | reverse complement strand
ATGTATATATATATGTATATATATATACATATATGTATATATACATATATGCATATATATATATGCATATATACATGTATATACATATATGTATTTATATATATATATATATATATATATATATATA
>NW_026407168.1:0-130 GCF_001194135.2 Octopus bimaculoides | reverse complement strand
ATATATATATATATGTATATATATGAATATATATGTATATATATATATGTGTGTATATATGTATATACGTATATATATATTCTATATATATATATGTATATATATATATATATATATATTTATATGTATA
>NW_026407167.1:0-311 GCF_001194135.2 Octopus bimaculoides | reverse complement strand
TGTATGTGTGTGCATGCAAATCCATTTGTATTTACCTGCTTCTATGTGTAGGAATGTGAATCTATCTATCTATCTATCTATCTATCTATCTAGATAAATAGATAGATAGATAGATAGATAGATAGCCAGCTGGAGGAGATGTTTCCCTGGGGCTACAAGCTACAGTAGCATCAACCCTTAAGGGTTAGTCACATTTAGGTGGCAAATATACTTCACGATATATATATTCAGTAGCTCACTTTTTCGATTAGGGTCAAGTTCTACATTCAAAATTATGTAACAAAACAAAGTATCTGACTTAACACACACAC
>NW_026407166.1:0-343 GCF_001194135.2 Octopus bimaculoides | reverse complement strand
ACGAAAACGCTCGGCCGCACGTCGCACAACTGACCCTGCAGAAGTTGAACAAATTGGCTACGAAACTCTGCTTCATCCGCCATACTCTCCAGACCTCTCGCCTACCGATTACCACTTTTTCAAACATCTCGACTTCCTGCGTGAGAAATGCTTCAAAAACCAAAACGATGCCAAACATGCTTTCAACGACTTCATCGCCACCAGAACGAAGGTTTTTTACGCTACTGCCATAAATAAACTTGTTTCGCGTTGACAATAGTGTGTTGATTCTGATGGTGTTTATTTCGATTATTAAGTTTTGTTTGAGCCGAGATATGTGCATCTGAATTTAAAGGTTAAAAAC
>NW_026407165.1:0-620 GCF_001194135.2 Octopus bimaculoides | reverse complement strand
ATTTCACTTGCCTCAACAGGTCTTTGCAAGCGGAGTTTAGTGTCCAATAAGGGAAAGGTACACATAAGTGGGCTGGCTACATCCCTGGCAGCATATTTCCAAAGGTCTCGGACACAAGTCATTGCCTTGGTGAGGCCTAATGTTCGGAGGTCATGCTTCACCACCTCATCCCAGGTCTTCCTGGACCTGCCTCTTCCACAGGTTCCCTCAACCGCTAGGGTGTGGCACTTTTTCACACAGCTATCCTTATCCATTCTCTGGATACATTAATTATAATTACATACATCGTGTACATGAAACTCCAGGGTCCTATCTTATAATGCTTTCCTTTGTTTTAGGGGCAATTTACTTTCCCTATTTTGTGAGAGGAAACTGCATGTTAACCCAATTCTCTTTCCCAGTTTCATTTGCAAACTTTTTTTCAGACTTTATCTGACTCAAACAAAAAAATAATTGAATCTAAAAACAAGAGTGGAACTATATTTATTCTGTAATTATGATCGCAGGGTAAAAAGAAAATCTTAAATACGGGGTGAATATGGTTCCGCTGTTAGTTTTCGATTCATTAATTTTTTTTTTTGTTTATGTCGAATGTAAAAAGTTTAAATAAAGGAAAATTG
>NW_026407164.1:0-501 GCF_001194135.2 Octopus bimaculoides | reverse complement strand
ATATATATATATATATATATACATATACATATATATATATATATATAAGACAGGCTTCAGTTTCAACCAAATCCAGTCACAAGGCTTTGTCCTACCCAAGACCAAAGATGAATATACCGTTCTAAAGTGGCACAAAGGAACTGAACCTGAAATCACATGGTTCGGAAGCAAATTTCCTAACAACACAACCAAACCTGCCATCACTCACATTAAACTATTTTGAAGTTATTGCTAAACTCTCTTCACTGCCTTTCATTTTCTTTTTCTCTTCATATCTAGAGAAACTGACTTATCTGAGATTTCAAATTCTATTTTACCTCATGCTCAAAATGGTGTTCTTTACGTGCCACCTGCATGGGAGCCAGTCCAGTGGCACTGGCAACGACCTCGCTCGAATGATATTCTAACGTGCCACCAGCACAAGTGCTAGAAGGTGACGCTGGTAACAATCATGCTCAAATGGTGCTATTTATGGGCCACTAGCACAGAAGCCAGACAGCT
>NW_026407163.1:0-618 GCF_001194135.2 Octopus bimaculoides | reverse complement strand
ATATATATATATATACGTGTATGTATGTGTATATATACATATACACCTAGATATATACTTATGTGTATGTACTCCGTACATACATACACACACATTTATATACCTGGATATATTTGTGTGTATGAAGATACATATTTGTATGTGTGTACGTGTGCACATATACGCGCATACACACATACGCACGCGTGTGCGCGAACACCCACTCGCATACACATATCTATATGTATGCATTACTACGTTTCAGTTGTCAGGTAACGGCACATTTTGAATTCTCTCCTTCCACCTGGGGTAGTGCCAATGACGGCGGTAATTATTTCTGGTACTTAAGGACTACCTATAGTGTTGTGATTGCCGGTCAGGCCTTAATGACTAGTAACAGTTCTGATGACTGGGGCAACATTGTACGCAAACTCGAGAAAGCCAAACTAAATGGCTTAAGTCTTCTCATCTGATTCACTAAGCCAGTTCATACTCCTGAGATTAGAACATTTTATCGAAATTACTAAGAATTTGTACCAAAGTTCTAATGATTCTGCGAATAAAATGTTATAAATATATGCATGCATACATACGTACATGCATACATACACATACGTTAATACACACACACACACACAC
>NW_026407162.1:0-279 GCF_001194135.2 Octopus bimaculoides | reverse complement strand
CTACCACCACCACCGCTGTCAACATCACCACCACCATCACCACCACCGTCAACACCACCACCACCGCCATCAACACCACCACCACCGTCATCAACACCATCACCAAACTACCAATTTGCTAGAAATATCAGTCAATACGTTCTACTGTCATGAAGAATGCATTGGAGAAAGAGGTCCAAGTTATAGTGTGCCTGAATATAAGACCGGATGATCATGGTTGGAATGACTTTGATCATCATAGGTCTTGCTTAATTGAGATTGACCTGAGGTTAAACCACA
>NW_026407161.1:0-228 GCF_001194135.2 Octopus bimaculoides | reverse complement strand
ATCCTAGCTTAATCCCGAGCAGCGCCGGGTTATACTGCTAGTATAATATAAGATAATATAATATAATGGAATGATAGAATATTAAATGTCCATTCTGATTAAATTAGTACTCTCATGCATTAAACTATACAATCTTCAGGTACATGTAGTAGTGGTAACAGCTGTTTTACAATTTACAACTGTGTATATGTATGTATGTATGTATGTATGTATGTATGTATGTATGTA
>NW_026407160.1:0-454 GCF_001194135.2 Octopus bimaculoides | reverse complement strand
CTAGGACACAACAACCTCCTAAGCAGACCGAATGCAGATATGAACAGCATGTGGGAACCGATATTAAGGAAGGATAGGAGAATATTAGATTTATAAACCCTAAAATTCACTCCATAATTGCCCACGGGCATATGGCATAGTGGTTAAGAGCGCAGGCTACTAACCCCAAGATTCCGAGTTTGATTCCAGGCAGTGACCTGAATAATAATAAATAATAATAATAATAATAATAATAACAACAACACTGAAAAATACTTTAGGAATGAGAACCCAGGTTCAAAATTTTCCCAAGACACCTGATGAAGGCTGGAGGGTATATCAGCTGAAATGTTGTGTTAACAATAAATGAGGACAAATATCCATCAATTGTAAATAATGTAAAAAAAGACTAATAAATTAAAAGCGAACCACAATCATTTACAAGCTATGACCCTAACAAACTTCATACAGTTCT
>NW_026407159.1:0-380 GCF_001194135.2 Octopus bimaculoides | reverse complement strand
TTTCAAACACAGGAGTCTGCCGTTTCCACGAGTTTGTCCCTTTTATTCCACGCTTCGTACAGATATTAGCAGCATCGGACGAGATGCCATTTCTAAGGGAAGAATTCAGAGATTCGGGTAGACAGAAATAGTTGAGGGAGACGAAGAAGGGGAGTTGAATGGTGAGGTGGCAATTGAAGGGGTTTTGGGGGTGGGTGGAGGTTGACAGTAGGGGTGGGAATGAAAGAGAAGATGAGGGAAGGCGGAGAGAGGAGTAGACATGATGTTACTGAGCGAAGACGAGACGGGGGTAGACATGATGATGCTGAGCGAGGCCATGAGATGTTGACTATGATGACGACGGCGACGACGACGATGATGATGATGATGATGATGATGAT
>NW_026407158.1:0-309 GCF_001194135.2 Octopus bimaculoides | reverse complement strand
GGATCACAAAAGTACAGCTCCCAAAATTACTGCAGAGCTTAATTACCACCACGAGAACCCAGTTTCCACAAAGACTGTTCGCCGGGAGATGCACAAAGCCGGATTTCACAGGAGGGTTACAATCAGAAAACCACTAATTTCAAAAACAAACGTTGCAAAGTGTTTATAGTGGTTAAAAACCCGTAGAATTGGTCCCTAGAGCAGTGGAAGAATGTTATTTTTTCGGATCAGTCATCTTTTATCTCATTTCCAACCACCAGCCAAATATACGTGTGGAGACAGCCAAAAGAAGCATTTGACCCAGACTGC
>NW_026407157.1:0-204 GCF_001194135.2 Octopus bimaculoides | reverse complement strand
GTAGTTGGGGAGCATCATAGCCATGTGTTGAAAGGAATTCTTTGGGGTTTAGATAATTCACCTTTGGAAACGTGGGTGTTTTGTTCAACAACCTTAAACAACACTTATTCAGGGACCTTTTGAGCGGGATGGGCTACTCAACCTGAAGAAGAAAATTCTAACTAGACCACCACCTACAAGGTCATGCGTTGTTTATCTTGATAT
>NW_026407156.1:297-408 GCF_001194135.2 Octopus bimaculoides | reverse complement strand
ATGTGCATGCGTGTGTTCACGTATGTATACATGTATGTATATGTATATGCAAATCTGTTTATATTTGATTAGGTAATAGGCGTAGATGTATAGCTATATGTATGTGTATGA
>NW_026407156.1:0-115 GCF_001194135.2 Octopus bimaculoides | reverse complement strand
GTATGTATATGTATATACATATATATATATATGTGTGTGTGTGTGTGTATTAGTTTGCATGTATCTGTGTGTTTGTGTATATGGATTTATGTATGCATGTACGCTCTCACACATT
>NW_026407155.1:0-513 GCF_001194135.2 Octopus bimaculoides | reverse complement strand
CACACACATAAACACATAATACATACATACACGCAAATATCATACATCTTAATATATTATATAACGCCTCTTCATCGCTCGGTTTTACATAACACATCCTTGTTTGTACCACCATCACCACCACCACCACCACCACCATCACACTCACCAAAACATGTTTTCCTAATACGTTTGCAACATGTTTTTGCTTGTATGAATGGACCTTCTCCAGTGGCAAGAAATACAACAAAGGAAATTATTATTATTATTATTATTATTATTATTATTATTATTATTATTACCATTATTATTATTGTTGTTGTTGTTGCTGTTATCATTGATGCTACATATTTCATGGAAGCCAATCCGTGTTCATTGTGGAACCGAAAGCGAACCTAAAATGGATTACAATGCTAAAATGGTAAATCAAAGAATATTCCTGCGACATTCTTGGATGGAATCGGATGTGACTTGTTTGACAGAAGGTTATAGATCTGGCGGAGAGCGGAATCCGCTTTGATGCGATTTGACATT
>NW_026407154.1:0-385 GCF_001194135.2 Octopus bimaculoides | reverse complement strand
TGTGTTTATTACCGGCATAATGCCTCTCCCAAGGTTTATATATATATATACATATATATACATATATAGAGACATAAAGGAACAGGGAGAGACAGACAGACAAGCAGAGAGATACATAACACACACACACGCATACGCACACATATGCACAGGCGTTTTTTTTAAAAAAGACAATCATAGTTCTTGGGTCGTTATATCAAGTTTACTTGTAACACACCATCCCGGCCGACACCTCGACACACCACAGAACTATTTAAACATTGCCAATACAATTAACTGGACAACAGTTGGGCACTGGTCAGCCAGCGGCGAAATACAATGGACACTGTCAACTTTTGACATAATACATAAATACATACTTACATTATTTATAGATATGTATATA
>NW_026407153.1:0-269 GCF_001194135.2 Octopus bimaculoides | reverse complement strand
TATATATATATATGTGTGTGTGTGTGTGTGTGTGTGTGTGTACATATATCTGTAAGTGTGTGTGTGTATCTACACATATATACCTCTAAGAGATTTCTCTGCATACATAGTGATATTTATATTTACCAAAACAGATGCATGTAGAAAAATATGCATTCGCATACACGGATAGATAGATAGATAGATAGATAGATAGATAGATAGATACATATAAAATATTTTTCTGGAATATTCTATGCGTATATACTTACACTCCAGGATATATATAT
>NW_026407152.1:0-963 GCF_001194135.2 Octopus bimaculoides | reverse complement strand
TATATATATATATATATATATATGTATTGTTGGCTTTGGCTTACCTTTCTTTTCTTCGACACTCTTTCATCATAGTTAGTATTGTTATTAACAACATTGTTCTAAAGCTGTGCTTGCTATTCATATTTACAGCAAGCGAAAAGAGTCTTATTGTGTAGTTAGGATCAAATATAGCTACTTCCTTGGATTAACTTAAGTCGCAGTTCCCTAACAATAACCAAACAACAAAATTGCTTGAGCTGAGGTGGCCAGAACACTATACTTTAAAAACACTTGTATCCTCTTACACAAATCTATTCATTTGAATAGTGTCTTGTTTTTTATGATTCTCATTACTGTTGATTTTCTGTTTTTTGTTTGTTTTTTTTTGTTTGTTTTTTTTGGTTGGAGGCATATATATGCTACTAATACTGTATCGACTGCCACTAGGATAAAAGTAATAATAATAATAAATATAAACGGTGGTGAAGTGGGCGACTGGCATTTGTTTACAGTACTGGGAGGTTACAGTTCATTTATCAGTTACCTAAGTCAGATGACAGGAAGGGAAAATATATCTTTATAACTGTGACTGATTCTACGTACGTATGTATGTATGTCTATTTCTATGTATGCATGTTTATAAACGCATATATAAATATGCGTATGTATATGTATGTGTGTATATATGTGTATGTGTGTGTGCGCGCGATTGTGTGTGTTTGTGTGCGTATTATAATTATATTTGTATTTATATATGTATACGAATGTACATATGGATATCTATATTTCAATGTATTTATTTATGCATGGAAGTATAGGTGCATTCGTGCGTTTGTGTGTGTGTGTGTGCATGTATGTATATCATATATCGATGATACTGAATGCGTCAAACACGGGGGAAGAAGGTGTATATTTGTATCAGCATGTGTCTGTGTACGTGTGTTTGGAATATATATATATATATATATATATATATATATA
>NW_026407151.1:0-820 GCF_001194135.2 Octopus bimaculoides | reverse complement strand
TTTAATGATAATAATAAATTTAATAATATAAATAATAAATATAATAATATAAGAACAAAATTTGGCTAATTATTCCTTAAGGCGTTCAAGTTAAAACTAACATTATTAAAGAGATTTTAAATATAATTGATATATTCCTTAGAGATAATAAAAACTATAATAATATTTTTTCTAGCAATAATTTGGAAGTTGGTTATTCTACTACTAATTACGTTGGTAACATTATTTCTTCTTTTAATAGATTTAAGTTAGATAAATTTTACAAATATAAATGAAATACTTATTCTAGTAATAATAATAAGGACCAGGATATAATTAATTGTACATGTAGATATAAGACCAAATGTAAATTTAATAGTAAATGTGATTTGAAGGATGTGGTGTATAAATGGATAGTGACTTTAATTGATGGGAATAAATTTAGTGGTTATAATTTAAATAAGATTTACATAGGATCGACTTCGAATAAAATTAAATTACGTGTGGCTCAACACATGAATTCCTTTAAGAATAGAAATGTGATTAATTCCACTGGTCTTAGTAAATATATTTGGAAACTAAAATCTAAAAATATTAAGTACATTTTAGACTGTGAGATAGTTTGTAAGGTGAAATCTTATCGTATAGGTAGTAATTTTTGTATGTTGTGTACTAATGAATTTAAGGAGATATTATTAAATAATAATGATACTTTGATTAACTCCCTTGATGAATGAAAATTAAATGTTTATGAATGAAAATTAAATTGTTTATATAATAAGTTTAGCTAATTGTGTATATATATATGTATATATGTATATATATATATATATATATATAT
>NW_026407150.1:0-246 GCF_001194135.2 Octopus bimaculoides | reverse complement strand
GTATTTTCACTTCTAGCCAAGGTTCACATTTTGTAGTTGGTAGTTTTGCTGCCAGTGTACATCTTATGCAGCCTTTTATTAGGTTTTCAACTCACTTGTCCATGCTTGGCCAGTATACTAAACTTTGCATCAGCGCTTTCATTCTAGAGATGCCTGGGTGTCCCATATGAAGCTCCTTTAGCATTCTCTTCTGTAATGTCTGTGTAATGACCACCCTCTGAACTTACATTAGTACACCATCACATA
>NW_026407149.1:0-952 GCF_001194135.2 Octopus bimaculoides | reverse complement strand
TGTATGTATGTATGTATATTTATGTATGTTTGCATATATAAAGCAAATAAGAAAATGGAAAGGATAATCAATCGACAAACATCAATATGTAAACATTCATTTGGAACTATTTATTAACTAATCACAATCATATGTATAAGTAATCAAAAGAAATGAATGAATAATAATGATAACAACAACAACAATAGCAATAATAATAATAATAATAATAATAATAATAATAATAATAATAATAATAATAATAATAATAATATTAATAATAACGAATGAGTGAAAAAATACTAAACTCTTACAGCTGTTTCTACTAATTCCCCCAGAAAAATTGAAATTGGATGTAACTCTCATAACCTGTGGAAATTACTCCTGGAAGTGACTTTCTTCGCCATAAGATGTAATCTCATAGCTTATGGATATCACCTTGGAACTGACGTTTTTACCATTCCTTATTATTTCTACTATGTTATTATTTTATTTTATTATTTTACCTTATTTCCTCAAATGTTAGATTCCTATGGTCTCTCTGACGAAGCGTTTGGAGCTCAGTCATTGTCAAACCCTTGTCCAATGTTTGGTCATCCTTTGTACAATCCCTGTATATTATTGGTATGATGTGGAAAACTTGGAAAATTGGGCAATCCCATAGTAGAAACAGCTGTAAGAGTTTATTATTTTTTCATTTATTTATTATTATTATTATTATTATTATTATTATTATTATTATTATTATTATTATTATTATTATTATCATTATTATTATTATTATTATTATTATTATTATTATTATTCATTTATTTATCTATTTTTATTTATCAATTTATTTACTTGTTTATTAGTTTATTTCGTTTGTTTATTTTGATTACTTATACATATGATTCTAATTAATTAATAAATAGATCCAAATGAATGTTTACAGGCTGACGTTTGTCGATTGATTATCCTCTCCATTTTCTTA
>NW_026407147.1:0-318 GCF_001194135.2 Octopus bimaculoides | reverse complement strand
GTCTGTGGAGTGCTCAGCCACTTTCACATTAATTTCATAAGCAGGCTGTTCTGTTTCCACATTCCTAAGTCTGTGATCCATATTGGCACAGGTTGTTTTGACCCGGCTTGTCTCTTGATCATGTCAGTAGAGTGGAGAGGGTCTGTGAAGTGCTGGTTTGTATTTGCTGACATTTTGCATGGCCATTGCCTCTTGAATGCACTGGTCAGTGATGGTCTTCCTCAGTCACCACTGGACGTCTGCCATATCTATGTATGCCTGTATGCATGTATCCATGTGAAGGCGCATGGCTTAGTGGTTCGGGCATTCGGCTCATGA
>NW_026407146.1:0-403 GCF_001194135.2 Octopus bimaculoides | reverse complement strand
CCCAACATCGCTTGACAACCAATGCTGGTGTGTTTACAGCCCCGTAACTTTGCAGTTAGGCAAAAGCGACCGATAGAATAAGTACTAGGCTTACAAAGAATAAGCTCTGGGGTCAATCTGTTCGACTAAAGGCGGTGCTCCAGCATGGCTGCAGTCAAATGACTGAAACAAGTAAAAGAATTTTTAAAATTTGACAACATCTCTATAAATTATTATTTTTTAATTAATAAATAATTTATTAATTGTTTCTCTATTTTCTTAGTTAAATAGATATATATATATAAACCACGGTTTATATAGTTACCTTACAGTTGAATATTATCTGTTCGAAAATATAAGGACACAGATCATGCCATATAGGCAGCTGGAGACGATGTCTCCTGGGGCTAAATTACAGCAACAT
>NW_026407145.1:0-413 GCF_001194135.2 Octopus bimaculoides | reverse complement strand
GGGTTCAGTCCCACTGTGTGGCATCTTGGGCAACTGTCTTCTACTATAGCTTTGGGCCGACCAAAGCCTTGTGAGTGGATCTGATAGACGGAAAGTGAAAGAAGCCCGTCGTATATATGTATATTTATATGTATGCGTGTGTATATGTTTGTGTGTCTGTGTTTGTCCCCCAACATCGCTTGACAACCGATGGTGGTGTGTTTACGTCCCCGTAACTTAGCGGTTCGGCAAAAAGAGACTGATAGTATAAGTACTAGGCTTCCAAAGAATAAGTCCTGGGGTCGATTTGCTAGACTAAAGGCGGTGCTCCAGCATGGCCGCAGTCAAATGACTGAAACAAGTAAAAGAAGAAAAAAAGAAAAGATATCATAGGCGTAGGAGTGGCTGTGTGGTAAGTAGCTAGCTTACCAACC
>NW_026407142.1:0-347 GCF_001194135.2 Octopus bimaculoides | reverse complement strand
TACGACGGGCTTCTTTCAGTTTCCGTCTACCAAATCCACTCACGAGGCTTGGGTCGACCTGAGGCTATAGTAGAAATGATTCTGTGTCGCGCTGAATCTCCCAGGGAACTAAGTTAAGTGTATGCGTGTCTGTGGAGTGCTCAGCCACTTGTGCGTTAGGTTCACGAGCAGGATGTTCCGTTGATCGGATCAACTGGAACACTCGTCGTCGTAACCGACGGAATACCAGTTATTGTAGATAGAAAAATAAAGGAGATTGCCCCTGAACACACGTTAGAAGGCTTTTAGCAATCTGCTAAAAATAAATAAATAAATAAATAAATAAATAAATGAATAAATAAATAAAT
>NW_026407141.1:458-626 GCF_001194135.2 Octopus bimaculoides | reverse complement strand
TTTCGATTTCGCTTGCCCCAATAAGTCTTCGCAAGCTGAGTTTCGTGTCCTAATGAAGGAGACGACATTGGCATGGGTGCCAGTCGTCGAATTTAACCCGATTTCTATTTCACTTGCCTCAACAGGTCTTCGCAAGTGGAGTTTGGTGTCCAATGAAGGAAGGTACGC
>NW_026407141.1:0-448 GCF_001194135.2 Octopus bimaculoides | reverse complement strand
TATTTCACTTGCCTCAACAGGTCTTCGCAAGTGGAGTTTGGTGTCCAATGAAGGAAGGTACGCATAAGTGGACTGGCTGAGGCCTTAGATTTAGGTCTCACTTAGCTTGCTGGGTCTTCTCATGCACAGCATTTGGCAGAGTTTCTACGGCTGGATGCCCTTCCTAAACGCCAACCACTCAGAGAGTGTAGTGGGTGCTTTTACGTGCCATCGGCACGAAGGCCAGTCAGGCGGTACTGGCAATGACCACGCTCAAAATGGTGTATTTTATGTGCCACCCGTACAAGAGCCAGTCCAGGGGAACTGGCAACGATCTCGCTCGAAAGTCCTTACACATGCCACGGGCACAAGTGCCATCACGATTTTGATTTCGCTTGCCCCAAATAAATCTTTGCAAGCTGAGTTTTGTGTCCCAATGAAGGAGACGACGTTGGCATGGGTGCCAGTC
>NW_026407140.1:0-203 GCF_001194135.2 Octopus bimaculoides | reverse complement strand
TAAACTACCTGCATCAACTTGCTATAAAAGCAGGTAGTAATTTTACCAAGAACTTATTCGTAGTGCAAGTTTTGAAGAGTGCAGTTCGATTTTTCAAAGCTCTAATGGGGAGGGTGTCAGTCGATTAGATTGAGTTCAGTACGCAACTAGTATTTAATTTATCGACCCCGAAAGGATGAAAGACAAAGTCGCCCTCGGCGGAA
>NW_026407139.1:0-206 GCF_001194135.2 Octopus bimaculoides | reverse complement strand
TATATATATATATATACATGTACATATCCATATACACATATATATATACGTTTACATATATATATAAAAGTATACATGCATATATATACATATATACATGTATATACATATATATATACATACAAATATGTATAAATAGATATATATATACACACCTATATACATATATATATATACATTTATATACATATATATACATATATATA
>NW_026407138.1:0-479 GCF_001194135.2 Octopus bimaculoides | reverse complement strand
TGTATGCACGACTGTGAATGTATGTCTGTATATATATGCGTATATTTATATGTATAAATGTCTAAATATATATGTATTATGCTACGTGTATGCTTGTAAGCACCTATGTGTATATGAGGATGAGGATGCGTACACATATACACACACACATATATATATATATATATATATATATATATATATATATATATATATATATATATATATATATACAAGTGTGTGTATGGATATGTGTGTATGTATGAATACGTACATACACATATGTTTGTGTGTGTGTATATTCATGTACGTATACATGCTTGTGTGAGTGTGCACGTACGCATGTGGCGAACGCAGGAGGTTTACGTCTATGTATTGTGAACATATGGTTGTGTGTATTTTTTATCTCTTTTCTTGTTTTCTTTTTCTATCTATTAGAGTAACTCCCTTTTTATTCAACAGTCTTTCATAGCGTATGCTGCCATAAATAGCCGACGAGA
>NW_026407137.1:0-212 GCF_001194135.2 Octopus bimaculoides | reverse complement strand
CACACACACACACACATATATATACTTACATATACATGGACATATATACAGATATATATACATCCATACATATACAAATATACATGCATATAAAGACACCCACATATATATACGCACACATATGGATGTTGTGTTTGTGTGTGTATAGATAGATAGATAGACAGATAAATAGACAGATAGATAGACAGATAGATAAATAGATATAGAAAGAT
>NW_026407136.1:0-288 GCF_001194135.2 Octopus bimaculoides | reverse complement strand
ATAGATACACACACAAAGCACACATACTCACACAGACATATCTAACGTACGAGAAAGTGAGTGAGTGAATGAGAGAGGCAGGGAGAGAGATGGGGATGGAGAGAGCTAGATAGCGAAAGAGTGAGAAAATCTCATAAGGAATTTTGAGAAAGGATAATATGAAGATATGAAAACGGATCAAAGTCGGGTTTTTAATAAGATTTATCTCAAAGAACAACTTCTTTCCAACACACACACATACACCCCCCAGACACACATTATCCACACACATCCGTATATCATACACAC
>NW_026407133.1:0-441 GCF_001194135.2 Octopus bimaculoides | reverse complement strand
ATATATATGATTATAATGGAGGTTAATAGAAGTCATTAATTTAAGCGTGGTTCATGTTATAGATACAGTGATGGCATTAATAGCTTCATTGTTGTTGCTTGAGTTTTAACAATGGACGACAATTCGCAGCTGCTGTGGTGGTCGATTGCTGTGGCGTAATGTGGTGTTTCGTAGTGGGTGTTTTGGTCTTGTTTCTTTGGATACCACGTATAGCAGTCCTTAAAGGGAAGCACTTGAATACGACAATGATGGCTGTGTGAAGTGGTACGGTTAAGGCTTTCTTTCTTAAGTCTCTGACGTTGGTGTGGTGTTTAATAAAAGTCTTGGTTATGACACTTGCAAAGATATCGACTCAGCGTGACTATGAGAACGGATATGTGCATGTATACGTACACAAGCACCTCAAAAGTAAATAGATATAGCTCGTTGTACTGTTTCATC
>NW_026407132.1:0-526 GCF_001194135.2 Octopus bimaculoides | reverse complement strand
CTAGCATGGAAAGCAGACGTTAAACGATGATGATGATGATGATGAATGTGGTCTTGGGTTCAATCCTATTGCACAACACATATATACATATATATATGCACACACACACACACACACACAAACATATATATATATAGATATATACACATATCTATTCATATACATGCTGTTGTTTTGCATAACTGACACAGAAGAAGCTCTGTTCAAATGTCGGTGCCAGGGACAGAAGAATGCATCTCTAAGAAAGACATTTTCTATAGAGTAAAATAGTAACCAAAAATGGTTGAGAACCCTTGTCCTAGATTTTGGAAAAGTATTCAGCCATCATGAGTCACAGAGTCAAGTGCATCAATGGAAAGGGTTCCCATTGGTTTCTTTGAATGAGTATCAAAGTTGCTTTCTATCAACTAAACAGGAATGGTTGTGTGGTAAGAAGTTTGCTTCCCAACCACACGGTTCTGCATTTAGTCTCCCTGTGTGGCATCTTGTGTGTCTTCTATTAAAACCTCTGGTTGATCAAAACCTT
>NW_026407131.1:0-622 GCF_001194135.2 Octopus bimaculoides | reverse complement strand
CAGGTTTTAAAACATAAGTGGCAGATATTATTCAAGTTTCTTGTCTATCTTTGCCCTTTGGAATCTTATTCTGAAGGAATGTTTTTGTGAACCAGCATATATATATATCATTTAAGTCCAGATTTTTTTTTTGTCTTACAAGTTTTTGACATATGACACAAGTTGTAAGAGGTGGTTGGTGTCCAAGATCATTACCTATCTGGGCAATACGATTTTCATGCGACTTCATATGATTCACGTATCCTGCTTTTCATAACAGAACACGGTCAAATATAATACATACCCAATGTTCACTTTTAATTCCAGTTCCCGTTGTTCCTTTGCGACAGGCCCTTTTAAGTTCAGAGTACTGAATCATCTTTTCCTCCCAAGCATTGCAACCAGTCCTAACAGCACCTCACCACTTGTTCCAATCTAGAGCATCATTTTCCTAATCACTTTTGTTCATATCTAGTTTCTTCAGGTCTTCCTTAATACATACATAAAGCAAACATACAAATCTCCACATACATACATGCGTACATGCATACATACATACATAAATACATAGAAACAAAAATACCTTGTTGTTAATATTGAAATTCCAATGAAGGAACCTTGGATCTAGGTTAGAAACCGGCTC
>NW_026407130.1:0-576 GCF_001194135.2 Octopus bimaculoides | reverse complement strand
TGGAATTTTTCACTATACTTGTTGTGAACCCTCAACTTAGTGACAGCATCCCTGTAAATGGCTTGAACAGCTCTCACCAACCACTCATTTATCCCTAGTTTTTGCATTCACCACCAGATAAGGGATCGGGGGACTTTATCAAAGGCTTTGTTTATATCAATGAAGGCCAAGTACAGAGGTTTATCTTTGGCTAGGTACAGAGGTTTATTTCCTGCATCTCATCTAAACTAACTCTCTCCTTAATTAGTTGGGCTATGACCCTCTCTGTGACTTTCATCACCCGATCCAACAATTTGATAACTCTCCAATGCCGTTTTTTTTGTTTTGAACAATTTATGACTTCATATTAATTAGAATATGAACAATAGTCATGTTTACAATGCATCAGATAAATAATTATAATTATCCTTTGTTATTTATACAAGACAGGATTCACAGAGTGAGACAAGAGTATTTTACCAACAGCAATACATTAAACATCATCATCATCATCATCATCCTTGTTTTAGCATCCATTGTTCCCTGTTTGCATGGGTCAGGTTAGTTTATTGAGGCAGACTCTCTATAGCTGGATGC
>NW_026407129.1:0-226 GCF_001194135.2 Octopus bimaculoides | reverse complement strand
ATGGATGTATTTATACAGGTATATGTACATGTGTGTATTCATATGTGTGTGTGCGTGTGTGCATGTATATCTCTTTATGTATCACATTTAATGAAAATATATCGTGATATATAAATTTATACATGTATATATACAAGTTTTTATATATACATATATATATGCTTGTATATTATATATATAAACTTGTGCATTATATATGTATACATGTATTTATATATATATATAT
>NW_026407128.1:0-293 GCF_001194135.2 Octopus bimaculoides | reverse complement strand
TATATATTTATATATATGTATATAATTACGTAGTTATATATATATAAATGCATTTATATATAATTATGTAATTATAAACAATTGCAGCGTGGAAGGTGTTTATAAGCCATTTAAGAAACACACAAAAACAGTTAGATTCACTTCAACATTTAAATTTAATTTGCCAAAATATTTTCGTCGCTTTGAGACCGCGACCTGTCCACTGTATGTATATATTAATATTTATATATAAAACTTATATACATATAGGCGTAGGAGTGGCTGTGTGGTAAGTGGCTTGCTTACCAACCACA
>NW_026407127.1:0-222 GCF_001194135.2 Octopus bimaculoides | reverse complement strand
TCTCTCTCTCTCTCTCTCTCTCTCTCCCTCTCTATGCATCATACACTGACGTTGCCTTTATACACATATACGTGCATATATGTTTATGAAATAGAAGATAGATATATAGATAGATAGATAGACAGACAAGCAGATATGTATATGTATGTATGCATATGATGTATATACCATAAATTATATATATATATATATATCTATATATATATATATATATATATATAT
>NW_026407126.1:0-278 GCF_001194135.2 Octopus bimaculoides | reverse complement strand
ATGATAACAACGACAACGACTATGATGATGACGATGACGACAATGTTGACTACGATGACGACGACGATGACGATGATGATGATGATAACGACGATGTTGATTACAATGATGATGATGATGATGATGACTTGACTATGATGATCATCATAATGATGCCGACAGTAGAAATGATGATGAATATGATGATGGTGGTGATGATGACGATGATGATGATGAAGGCGACGAGGGTAGTAGGGGTTGAGGTGATGATGATAAGGATGATGATGATGATGATGATG
>NW_026407125.1:391-1111 GCF_001194135.2 Octopus bimaculoides | reverse complement strand
GCTATTTGCTGGATGCTCTCCATTACGTTCCTTTCGGTTTCTACACGACCATCACTAGAGTTAGTCCTAACTATGATATTAATGTCATCTAGTATTAGCTTACTTAATTTACATTGATCTGATCTATTTGGGCATATTAATCTAATTTTAGTGTCTGTTAGGAAGTTAGGTTTATGGTCTTTTAGTGTGATTCTAGGTCTAAGTGGTACAAATGGCTCAGTTTTTTCAGCTAAGTTATAGTCTAACATGATGTCCTTGGTTGCTAAGTTCATGGATCACAAGGTGCTATCTGGTGCTACTTTATATTTTTTTGTAATTTCTTTGTGTAGCAGTTGGTGGTATAAGTTAATATCCATAGTGTAAGAATTTCTAGTTTTGTCTGAGTGGACAATAATTCCGTTCTGTGATTTTAGCTTGTGCAGGAGGTCCTTAAGGTACCTTTGGTAATTATTGTTCCTTAGTGGGTGTCGCTTGAATTTAATGTTTTTGATGGTATCCCATACTTCGTTTTCAAATGTTTCCAAGTGGCTGTTTGGTGGAGGAGTTTTCTTGGTCTTGAAGATTCCTTTGGTGAATTGATTATTATTGCTGTGGTTTTGTGGCTCATTATGGGCATTTTTATTATAGAATAATGCCTTCCAACGCAAGCGGTGGGTGAAGTCGGTTATTTTGCTGATAACTTCCTTAAAGTATACATTTTTGGGTGGTATTGGTATGTCC
>NW_026407125.1:0-381 GCF_001194135.2 Octopus bimaculoides | reverse complement strand
TTTGCTGATAACTTCCTTAAAGTATACATTTTTGGGTGGTATTGGTATGTCCTTTAGAGATGCTTCTATTAGTATCTGCTCCATTATTCAGTATGCACCTGTTTAAGGCTGGCTAAGGCAGTCTTAGTCAGAAGTATGTAAATAGGTATATGATAAGATTGCTTCAATATTCTTAGACCACTGTATACATTACCATATCCCCTAACTGTTATTCCTGCATCTCTCACACCATGAACTTTAACATACTTCTCAACATTCTGAAGAGATCTGCCAATCAAATTGGCACATCGAAACGATCATCAATGAATCATTATACAATCTCCATATAATCAAATCAATGGCTAACTAGCCCAATTGACCTGCTTCTTCTTGTGTTTGTTT
>NW_026407124.1:0-270 GCF_001194135.2 Octopus bimaculoides | reverse complement strand
ATACACACACACGTTCATGTGCATGGATACACACACACATACTCATGTCCATATATAAGCCTGTTTCATAACATTATCCATGAAGATGGTTTACCCTGCTTGCGTGCATACATGAATATACTACAGATTCCGTGTATATGAGTGATTAAGCGAGTTGTCTATGGTTTGAGTGCTTGCGTAAGTGTCTATATACATATCAGAATGCTAGGAGTTAAGATGCTTGCTTCCCAATCATATGGTTCTGGGTTCAGTCCCACTGCGTGGCACCTT
>NW_026407123.1:0-353 GCF_001194135.2 Octopus bimaculoides | reverse complement strand
GGTGTGGAGGCAGAATCGTTAGAACGTCGGGAAAATGAATTGCGGTATTTCTTTCGGCTCTTTACCTTCTGAGTTCAAATTACGCTGAGGATAACTTTGTCTTGTTTCTCCCGGGTGGGAGGGTCGATAAAATAAAGTTCTAATCAATTACTAGAATCAATGGTATCGATTAATCCTTTTACTCCAAAATTGCTGGCTTTGTTCCTAAATTAGAAACCATTGAGATGGAATCGAACCATACAATTCCGAACCTGAAAAGAAATAACTTATAGACACGTTGAAAATAAGTCTTAATAAACTCAGCTATTAATTTGCTATTAATTTTTCAAACGTTAATCACAAACTACGATGGT
>NW_026407122.1:0-470 GCF_001194135.2 Octopus bimaculoides | reverse complement strand
GATAGATAAATAGATAGATAGATAGATAGATATGTGTGTATGTGTATATGAGCATTATGTGCATAGTGTTGGTGTGTTTACGCCACCAAAACTGAGCAGTTCGACAAAAGAGACCGATAGAAAATGTAACAGGTCTTAAAGAAAAAAATGCGCTGGGCCGATTCGTATGGCCCCTGTATGGCTACAGTCTAATCACTGAATATATATATATTTATATATCTTCCAATGTATTTATATTCGCATGAGCATGTTAATATGGTTGCGTAAGTTTGACAATATGCCTTGTTCTCCACATGTAGCTTGCTTACCAACCACATGGTTCCAGGTTCAGTCCCACTGTATGGCACCTTGAGCAAGTGTTTTCCACTATTATCTCGGGCCGACCAAAGCCTTTTGAGTGGTTTGGTAGACGGAAATTGAAAGAAGCCCTCGTATGTATATATACATATGTGTGTGCATATGTTTGTGCT
>NW_026407121.1:0-638 GCF_001194135.2 Octopus bimaculoides | reverse complement strand
TGACTTTAAAAGAATCATTATTATTACATTATTCCAGGGCTTGCAGCAATGGTGTCTTGTTTATTTTTTTTATTTTGTATTTTTAACTTAAATAAATCTAATCCTTATGCCCAAAATTAATCTAATCCTGATTCAATTGATATTCTTTAATTAGCCCATGTTAATCTTGAAACAAATTCATGACTAATGAAACTTTTAATCAATCATCAGGTTCCTGTATTGGATGTCCTTGTTAATTCCTAATATCTTTTTTTCTTTTCTGTCCCTTAAACCTTAGTAAACCCATTATTATAAACTAATATAAATCCTATACTCATTTTTCTTCACATTATAAAAATAAAGCTTACATTTTATGTGTCTTCAAAATAGTATTATTATATATATCAGCTAAAATTTTAAAATCATCTTTTTAAATAATTCAAAATAGTTTTCATGAACCCAATATACATAATATCCTTAGACTTTACACCTTATCTTTAGCCTCTGAATTCTATACTGACATTACTTCATGATTTTTGTATAAACTAATTACATTTCATTTTATTATTATTAACATACCTCTTATTGTTAAAATATTGGTTAAACTATTTGATATCTGTAAAACAATACTGATGCTCTATTCAGACTAAAGAAAAAGC
>NW_026407120.1:0-552 GCF_001194135.2 Octopus bimaculoides | reverse complement strand
CAAATCCAAGTGGGAGAGAGAATACATAAAAATCCAAATGTGAGGAAGGACTTAGCCGAGTCTATCAGGCTAGTAGTTGATTCTAGACAAAAGTTTTAACTGTCTCAGATTTTATTGTTTCTTATCTAGAGGTGATAGCAAAGGGACAATTACTTCTAAAGAGAGGGAAGGTGTAAGCAGTATGCATGGACAAGGCTATAAAATGTATTAGAATCTAAAGGTTTCACTGGTCATAGTAGTATCAGGTCATTTTACTACTATCAAAATGTTGAGGAATTAATGTTGAGGAATTACAGCCCCAGGTATATGGGTCAAATAGGTTATTTACTTTTAGTCTGAATAGAGTAACAATTTTTTCTGCATTTTCGTGCAGCTGAAGATTGCTCTTCATATTGCATTTAAGGTATTGCTCTCATTACTTAAATAAATTGAAGTAGCATGAAACGTGCGTACAGCAATCACCTTTGAAATCCGTGTTGCTTATTTTTTTATTTTAATCACGTATCCTTTTTGGGATGCGATATTCGGGTGCCTACGCATAAGTACCATATT
>NW_026407119.1:0-644 GCF_001194135.2 Octopus bimaculoides | reverse complement strand
GTGTGTGTGTGTGTGTGTTAACATATACTTTTTCCTGTAATTCGTGAGAATAAATGTTATGCTCTGTATCCATGTATTAAATGACCACTTAGTTAACGGCTGATTGTTTGTTTGTTTTTGTTATTTTTGCAAGTGTAAAATAATACTGCAATAATACTGCAATTAATACACGCAATAATACTGCAATTAATACACGCATACATGTGTGTGTATGTGTGCATGTATACGCACACACGCTCATACACACGTACACGTAAATATGTCTCGGACAACCAGCATTAGAAATAGATTGGTAGGTGACATGGACGAAATTCCCGTCCCCCGATTCTTACTTCTAACTTCGATTAAACGTGTGCGTGCGTGTGTGTGTGTTAGTGTATACGCAAATACACACGCACACATCCACATACACACATATTTGTCATATATACACTTATTACATGTTACCTTTTGACTATCGCAGCAACTCCTGCGTGGTCATTGCGCTTGACCGCCTCAGAAATAACCTCATAAATTATCTTAATCTTCCTCTAATCCCACTATCACCGATGGTCATTAATATTAACACCCCGCAGCGATAAATATCGCTTTGTCCGGATAACATGGTTGTTTTTTTTTGTTTGTTTGTTTCATCTTTTTTTTTT
>NW_026407118.1:0-228 GCF_001194135.2 Octopus bimaculoides | reverse complement strand
TGTTTTGATTTTAATAGTAAGTTGTACACCTTTACAACTACCTCTTAAACGCATGGCTCTCTATCTTATCAGCCATTGTCTTCTTTCAGACCACATATACGGAACTAAACCTTTTGAAATATCCTTCTCTCAACAGCTTCATATTTATCTAATTAGTTCCCTCCCTGTATACAGACATGTGTCTACATAATTTCATGCATGCTCAACATTAATAGTATATATATATAT
>NW_026407117.1:0-242 GCF_001194135.2 Octopus bimaculoides | reverse complement strand
AATATTATAATTCTTGAACAAAAATCAAAGAGGCTATAACATGGTAACGATTACACACAAACATACATGGTTCCATAAATTCTACAGGTTAGAAGTTGTAGGTGCAACTTGGTACATAAAGTTCAGAGAAAGGTAAGCTAATTTTTAGGACTCAAATAATCAGTCTGTAGATGTGGTCAAAAGCCAATGATACAGGAGGCTGAAAGTGTGCATATAAATATATATATATATATATATATATA
>NW_026407116.1:0-221 GCF_001194135.2 Octopus bimaculoides | reverse complement strand
GAACCCAACAAATAAATTGCTGGGGGTATGGATTGAATGTGCTTTTTATAACAAATCAGAAAGTTTACAGTGACATACCGGAGACACTAGAACTGCCTAACGAGGACAAACTGGACATAATGTTGGAGGGGAGACCTCCAAAGTGCTACGGATGTGGCAAAAGAGGTCACGTTAGAAGAAGGTGTCCAGAAATAATGGAAAACAAAGAAATGGAAACGCAA
>NW_026407115.1:0-574 GCF_001194135.2 Octopus bimaculoides | reverse complement strand
ATCATCATCATCATCATCATCATCATCATCATCATCATCATCGTCATCTCATTTGCTATTGTCATCATCATCATCATCATCATTATCGTTGTTGCTCATAATCATTGCATCTCTCCTTATTAACAATCACATGTACTCTAAATCAAAAAAAAAATCAAAAAATCAAAAAATCAAAAAAAAAAAGAATAAAAGAGAAAAAGAAAAGCACCACTGACAGGTAGCTGTGCATGACTGCAATTGACACAATCCTTAACGTGCACTCGCTCTGCAAGTAAACAAGGTAGGTCATTGTACTGTATTATTTATGGGTGTGGCAAGAGGTAAATGTGGGTCACCTATTATTAGACGTTTTAAGTTGTTGTTGTTGTTGTGGTTGCTACTGCTGCTGTTGTAGTCGTTGTTTTTATTGTTTTTCTTGTTGCAATTATTGCTGCTGCTTTTCGTTGTTACTCTTTTACTCTTTTACTCTTTTACTTGTTTCAGTCATTTGACTGCGCCCATGCTGGAGCACCGCCTTTTTAGTCGAGAAAATCGACCCCGGAACTTATTCTTTGCAAGCCTAGTACTTATTCTA
>NW_026407114.1:0-737 GCF_001194135.2 Octopus bimaculoides | reverse complement strand
TAATAATAATAATAATAATAATAATAATAATAATGATAATAATAATATCAGAAAAAATACCTTAGGAATGAGAACCAAAGTTCGAAATTTCCCCAAGGCACCTGAAAAAGGCTAGAAGGTATATCAGCCGAAACGTTGTGTTAACAACAAACAAGATGAGGACAAATATCCGTCGAATGTAAATAATGTAAATAATGTACAGAATTCCTCATCTCTTAAATATAGAACTGTAAAATCAATCCTCCAAGAAAATTCATAAAACAAAAATTTATGTAGAAAAGATTTAATTTTCAGCTCCAGATGAAATTCACTTCCAAGCAGCTATTTTTAATATATATATATATATGACTTCCGTCAGCAGACTCTGAAAACGGTTATATTAAGCTGTTTACAGCTGTAAGCAAGTTGGTGGGGCTACCAACAACAAGGACCGACATGTGGGTTAAGCCAATCGACCACATAGAACGGGTATTCATTTTGGGTACTCTTTTACTCTTTTACTTGTTTCAGTCATTTGACTGTGGCCAGGCTGGAGCGCCGCCTTTGGTCGAGCAGATCGACCCCAGGACTTATTCTTTTTGTAAGTCTAGTACTTATTCTATCGGTGTCTTTGCCGAACCGCTAGTTTACGGTGACGTAAACACACCACCATCGGTTGCCAAGCGATGTTGGAGGGACAAACACAGACACACACACATACATAAATACATACACACGCACATATATGCATATATATA
>NW_026407113.1:0-282 GCF_001194135.2 Octopus bimaculoides | reverse complement strand
ACACATTTAGTACCGAATGCGAGGAAAACAACCAACAGAAGAAGACCAACCTTCTTTCAAATAACTCGACTATGTATCGACCGATTTGGCGATTACTAGAATGAATTATCTGTAGTAATGCCCCTTATATAAATATAAACGAATAATCATATACTTAGGAATAGAAATTTCCCTTATGAATTTTTTTACACACTGGCTTCCTGATGAAATTCTTGTAAAATATTTTTATCCTTTTTTGAATTTATTAATCAAATATATACACGAAATATATTCAATGCTGAA
>NW_026407112.1:0-398 GCF_001194135.2 Octopus bimaculoides | reverse complement strand
CTCCTTCACTGGAATTTCAACATCAATAGCAGGGGTATTTTTCTTTGTACGTACGTACGTATGTGTGTATGTATGTATGTATGCATGTATGTATGTATGCATGTACGTGCAGCTTTGTATGTTTTATGTATGTATTCTCACGCATATAGTTCCATATCTAGACATGCTCATATATATATTTAAATGATAAACTTCTGGAAAGTTTTACAGATTTTTACAGTTGCAGTGATGAATTGAATCTGTAGTTTTCGAATTAGCTTTCTCCTTTCTGGTTTTGAGAAGCCTACGTTCTCAAGATTGGTATTTTGGCAGTGCATTACATATCCCAGGGTCCCAGTAATTACAGGTACAAACCTTAATTTGTAATCTGGATAGAGTAACTGCAGATTTCTCAACAG
>NW_026407111.1:0-360 GCF_001194135.2 Octopus bimaculoides | reverse complement strand
TACACGTTTCAGTCATTTGACGACTGCGGCCATGCTGGAGCGCCGCTTTTAATGCCAGAAATCAACCCCCAGGACTTATTCTTTGGAAGCCTAGTACTTATTCTATCGAGATATTTTGTCGAACCGCTAAGTGATGTGGATGTAAACACACCAACTAACCTCGGTTGTCAAGCGATGGTGGGAGGGGGACAAACACAAACGCACAAATACATACACACACATAAATATATATGTGTGTATATATATATATGTATACACGATGGGCTTCTTTCTGTTTCCACTCTATACTGTACTCTACTATGTTTTTAACAGAATATACCATATCTATCTATCTATCTATCTATCTATCTATCTATCTAT
>NW_026407110.1:0-282 GCF_001194135.2 Octopus bimaculoides | reverse complement strand
TATATATATATATATATATATATGTATGTATACACACACACAAACACACACACATATATAAACATTTATATATATATAGATGTATATATAGATGTATATGTCTATATATATACATATGTACATATGTAAATATAGACGTGTATATGTACGCGAATACATAATATGTGTATGTGTGTATGAAAATATTAATGTGCATACACTCACGCACACACTCACAGTCGTACATACACACGCTCACATGCATACACACCTATCATGTTCACATACATATACACACATAAA
>NW_026407109.1:0-601 GCF_001194135.2 Octopus bimaculoides | reverse complement strand
ATATATATGAGAGATTTTTCTCTCATTTTATTAAAATTCTTGAGAGAGTTGATGTTGGCTGCTAAGAAAACGACAAGACTTTTTGAGTTGAGAGTTCCCGGTGTTTGTCACTATATGGTTGCGTTGATGTGTTAGTTGAACTGTCGGTACCTACAGTCAAGCGTGTGCATCTATTCACATAGGAATCTCATTTGGAGAATTTTTGGAACGTCTAATAAATCTTCACTGGTCACTTATAAATGTATGTATGTATGTATACTTTAATGAGGACTTGACACAGTCCTTAAATCGCAACCTTGGTTTCTGCCGGAGTCTCCTTCCATTCACAAGTTTTCCATATAGCATCTGCTTAGGAATCCTGTTATCCTTCATTCTAATAAGGTATCAAGTCCAACGTAACCGTTGCTTGTGCACCATTCCCTCAATACTCAAGATATCAGCTGACCTCAGGACCTGTGTGTCTGGAACTTTTGAGGTTCAGCCAACATTGAGAATGTGTGAGAGACATCTCTGATGAAAGCGTTCATGGACCCTTACCTGACTTTTGTACAGAGTCCACGTCTCACATGAGTAGAGGAGCGATGTCAGTACACATGCACGG
>NW_026407108.1:0-350 GCF_001194135.2 Octopus bimaculoides | reverse complement strand
AAAATGCTACCAATCTAATATAGTCCTCATCTGAGTCAGAATTCAAATAACGTGAATGTCATTTAAAATACATACTAAAACATGACCGAGTCGGATTAATCGACTATAATCTCCTCCCATTAATTGATCTCCATGTGCCAATAGGAGTAATTAATGATTTAATAATCATTATTTCGATCACGACTCTATATATATCATAACACGTCGATAGATATCCATCTTTGTCTATAAGACTTTGTCTTTCTCCCTGTCTTTCTCACTGTCTATCAACGTCGTTCTCTTTCTTTTTGAAACAGACATGCACATACACACACACACCTACATACATGCATGCATATATACATATATAT
>NW_026407107.1:0-452 GCF_001194135.2 Octopus bimaculoides | reverse complement strand
TATATGTGTGTGTGTGTACAGAGAGAGAGAGAGAGAGAGGGAGAGATAAATAGGTAGGTAGGTAGATAGATAGATAGATAGATAGATAGATAGATAGATAGATAGATAGATAGATAGATAGATAGATAGATAGATAGGTTAGAGCAGAAAAGAAAAGCTAACAGCTTGGCAAGGCTTGACTAGGACATTTAATTTAATTTAGCTACATAATAAAAGGTTTAGACAATATTTGACAGTTGCTTCTAGAAAATCTCAGCTATTGGAACATCATATCGAGCGAGGATTTCATAGACTGAGTAACCGTCATCGAGGAGTGATAGGTTAAACATATGTAACGGTGAAAGCCACCTCTAGAAAGGCGGTCACAAAACCACATCTTCAACTGCAGTTCAAACCATAATTTTAGTGAGGTACCAATTTGAGCTCTCAGAGCGCATACCCTCACAAAAACT
>NW_026407106.1:0-271 GCF_001194135.2 Octopus bimaculoides | reverse complement strand
AAAGAGGGAAGAGAGTGAGAGAGTAAGGGTGAGAGAGTAAGAGAGTAAGAGATAAGAGAGTAAGAGTGAGATAGAGGGAAAGAGAGAAGAGAGTGAGAGAGTAAGGGTGAGATAGTAAGAGAGTAAGAGTGTAGAGAGTAAGAGTGAGATAGGGGGAGTGAAGAGAAGTAGGAAATGAGAAGTTGGAGTGAAGAGAAGTAGGAGTGAAGAGAAGTAGGAAGAGAATTAGGAGTGAAGAGAGGTGAAGAGACGTACAAAGAAGTAGGAGTCG
>NW_026407105.1:0-387 GCF_001194135.2 Octopus bimaculoides | reverse complement strand
CACACACACATACACACACACACACTCTCTCTCTCTCTCTCTCTCTCTCTTTGCTTTACACACACATGTGCAGATAATGTCACATTTTAATGTTGTGAGAGACCCTGTGAACACGATCAATGATGTTCTCACGAAGTGTCATGCTAGGGGTCTGTTTGTGCAATGGCGATCACGGTCCACACACAACTATCATGTCTGTGGATAATAACGTGGAATTCTGAAAGCATTTAGTTGTAGTATCTTTACACGTGTTACGCTGACTAACAAAGCAGATTAACTAAGGGCTTTCTTACATAATCTTGGATATTCACATCACCAGAAGTGCCTTGCAATAGCCACCAAAACGCGTGGGAAAAATGTTGTAACGTTCTTTCCCTGTTTTGATGT
>NW_026407104.1:0-429 GCF_001194135.2 Octopus bimaculoides | reverse complement strand
CAACTGGAACCCTCGACGTCGTAAGCGACGGAGTGCCAACAACATATCTTGCATCATTTTTACCATTGGTATCAATAAAATAAGTACCAGTCGAACACTGGGGTTGATGTAATCAAGTTACCCCTCCCCTCAAAATTTCAAGCCTTGTGCCGGTAATAAAAAGGATTATTATTACTAATAATCAACGTAAGGTAATGAGCTGGCGGAGTCATTAGCATGCTGGACAAAATGCTTAGCAGCATTTCATCTATCTTTACATTCTGAGTTCCGATCCTACTGTGGTAGACCTTGCTTTTCGTCTTTTTCAGGATCAATGAAATAAGTACCAGTTATGCACTGGGGTCAATGCAATTGATTAGAACCTTCCCCCAAAATTTCAGGGCTTGTGCTTATAGTGAAAAATATTATTATTAATTTTCTGTGCAAGTG
>NW_026407103.1:0-219 GCF_001194135.2 Octopus bimaculoides | reverse complement strand
ATATATATATATATATATATATATATATATATATCCTTCTGCCTATCTATCTATCCTTCTGTCTATTTGTCTCTCTCTCTCTCTCTCTATCTATCTATCCTTCTGTCTATTTGTCTCTCTTTCTCTCTATCTATCTATCTATCTTTCTATCCTTCTGTCTATTTGTCTCTCTCTCTCTCTCTCTCTCTATCTATCTATCCTTCTGTCTATTTGTCTCTC
>NW_026407102.1:0-555 GCF_001194135.2 Octopus bimaculoides | reverse complement strand
GTATGAATATATATATGTCTTTATGTATATATGTATACACCTATGTATTTAAGTACGTACACATACACATGCATATATATATATAGAGTGTGTGTGTGTGTGTATTTGTGGGTGTAAATATTTCAACTACTGATCTATATACACATTATGCGATTCCTTTAGGCTGTCCTGTTCACTATTTTATTGTCTTGTTTCCGTGCATTTGTGCGTGCGTGTTTGTGTGTGTGTATGTATGTATTTATGTATGTATGTATTTTATACGTTAAGCTTGAAAGCTGCGGCCATAATGGGGCACCGCCGTGAAGTCATCGTTTGATAATCTTTTATACATACGCACGCTCACACATGCACACACGCACACTCAAACAAACAATTTGTTCATCCTATTACTTAATCATGGAATATAAGAAATGACCTTAGCTGCTATTTCTACCATATTTGATGCGATTGTAGGTGTTTACACTGTAGCTCGTGACTTATGTCTGTAAACCTATTTATATCATTGAAAGTATAGGAGCCTGTATCGGAGAATGTATTCTTCTACGTAAGATGTAT
>NW_026407101.1:0-255 GCF_001194135.2 Octopus bimaculoides | reverse complement strand
AAAAGCGGTGCTCCAGCATAGCCGCAGTCAAATGACTGGAACAAGTAAAAGAGCGAAAAGTATACATACATAAATACCACAGTACATATAAATACACTTGTACATAAGCATACAACTCGTCATACACATGTTTAGTCCGTAGGTATGCGTATGTATGCGTATGTATGCGTATGTGTGCACGTGTATGTATAGATTAAAGAAGAAAAGACTGGTAAAGATACATATATATATATATATATATATATATATATATAT
>NW_026407100.1:0-356 GCF_001194135.2 Octopus bimaculoides | reverse complement strand
AACAACAACAGCAACAACAATAAACAACATCAACCAGTGGCTTTCGTTGTTATTGTTTGGCAGTGCCGTCGCCATCGTCGTGGTGATCACACGACGATAATGATGACGACGTCCATATTGACGATGATGCTGACGATGATGCTGATGCTGTTGATGTTGCTGTTGATGTCACTATTGTTTTCGTCGCCGTCGTTTTTGTTATTGTTGGCCTTGTTTTCTGGCAAACCAGCCACAACACCAAACAAGAAACACACACACATATATACGCATGTATAAGTTTATATATTTATATAAATACATGTGTAAATGCATACATCCACACACACACACACACACACACACACACACACACATAT
>NW_026407099.1:0-364 GCF_001194135.2 Octopus bimaculoides | reverse complement strand
TGTTTTCTTTTTGTAATTTTGGGGTGTTTTTTTTCAATTTATTCTTGTTATTTCTTTTTAACTGTTTACCTCACACATTATATCTGCCCTCTTTATCACTTGTGTTATATTTACACCATTTTCTTTGTCACCTGTGTTATATTTACTTCACTTTCCATGTCACCTGTGTTAACCACTCTCCTTGTCACCTGTGTTACGTCACACAATTCTTCTTGTCACCTGTGTTATATTTACACCACTCTCCATGTCACCACTATTATATTCCTACCACTCTCTTTATCACCTGTGTTATATTTTCACTACTCTCATTGTAACCTGTGTTATATTTATCGCTATCATTTTATCATTTTCTTTTGTTTTTGCA
>NW_026407098.1:0-239 GCF_001194135.2 Octopus bimaculoides | reverse complement strand
CAAACGTGTGCACAGACATATAATCAGAATAGCTGGATGAGGTTTGTTATATATATATATACAAGTAGTAGTAGTATTAGTAGTAGTAGTAGCAGCAGTAGTAATCAGTCGCTGTGGTAGTACGACTTTTTCAGATGGCAATCAAGCTGGAATGGTAATTCCACTCAGCTACAGAGCTACAGACCTAATATTATCGTCATTATCATCATCATCATCATCATCATCATCATCATCATCAT
>NW_026407097.1:0-329 GCF_001194135.2 Octopus bimaculoides | reverse complement strand
TCACATACACACATATACTTGTCAGTCATTGGACTAACGTACATAACAAACACGCACACACACCCACGCTGATAGACACATACACACTCATATAGAAAATATGACGTTGTCATCATCTTCGTGGTATAAAATGTCAATTACAGTAGGTGACTTATAGAAAGAATGTAATATGAAATTTTTGTAATGCAAAAATGTAAATGAAAATAAAGTTTAATTGATAGTCGAAAGACTACTGAATCTTTTGATACCTCATACATCAAAATCAGCAACTCAGTTTTTGAATCCATAAGGAACATACAAACTCTTTTTTTATATATTAATTATATATA
>NW_026407096.1:0-261 GCF_001194135.2 Octopus bimaculoides | reverse complement strand
GATTTAGGGGACAAATAGAAGAGTATTGAATAATTGATGAGAAAATGCGATGTTTATTTTATGTGCGTTCTGTTCTGGGTGTATATGAATGTTTCTGTGAGTATGGGGAAGGAAGTGATTATATGTGTATATTTATTTGATGGGATGTTTTGTGAGTGCTTAACTTGTAGCTAGCAGTCAAGAAGCTGATGTTATGGCGGTGACGACTAATTGGATGATGATGATGATGATGATGATGATGGTGATGATGATGATGATGAT
>NW_026407095.1:0-203 GCF_001194135.2 Octopus bimaculoides | reverse complement strand
AAAATATATTTTGATTCGACTGAGGTTTCACAATACACCCGAAGCAAGTGTTAGTGTTCCCCATTTGTTGTAATTTCATTTTACCAGCAGGATGACACCATTTTCCCGTGTTTCTGGTGAAGCCTTAAAATGAGACACATTACAATTTCTGTGAGATATAACACACGCGCACGCATACATACATACATACATACATACATACA
>NW_026407094.1:0-213 GCF_001194135.2 Octopus bimaculoides | reverse complement strand
CGAGTCAGTTTACCAGCCGAGTCTATCGTGAATATTGTCACGCCTCCTTTCTTGAAACGGGATGGAAGAGCCATTTGCATCGTACTTGTGGCTATGGCGAAGAATGTGTATGGCGGAAGCGTCTGAAAGGTCTAGAGACACACACTTTTCTCTCAGGGGAATCTCTCATCAACTTCTTCAAGTGTCACTTGAAAAGGAAGGTGAGAGTAGAGA
>NW_026407093.1:0-289 GCF_001194135.2 Octopus bimaculoides | reverse complement strand
GCAGAGTTTAGTGTCCAATGAAGGAGAGGTTGGCATGGTTGCCAGTCGTCGGATTCGGTTCGATCTTGATTTTAGATTTCAAATTTCAAATTCCAAATTCACTTGCCTCAACAGTTCTTCGCAAGCAGGGTTTTTAGTGTCCAATGAAGTAAAGATACGGATTAGTGAGATGGCTACACTTCTGGCAGAGATCACAGATTATGCTCTCACTTGCCTTGCCCGGTCTTCTCACACACTCCATATTTCCAAAGGTCTCGGTCAGAAGTCATTGCCTTGGTGAGGCCTAAAG
>NW_026407092.1:0-329 GCF_001194135.2 Octopus bimaculoides | reverse complement strand
ATATATATATATATATATATATATATATTTATATAAACACACACATATATATATATTTATATGTACTCACACATCAAGACACGCGTGCACACACACCCCTACTCCCACACACACATACTCCAACGCAGGCATGCACACCACTTTAAGTGGTATAGGAATGAGTTAATACCATCAGCAATAATTATCGCTTAAGTGAAATGTTTATTTTTGTGTCGGCATCGCATTTCGAGTAGTTTACGCTTGACGTTGGCACTTCACACATCATCCATTGAGCTGCATTTATGAATAACATACATTCATTTATACGTATATATATATATATATATATA
>NW_026407090.1:0-407 GCF_001194135.2 Octopus bimaculoides | reverse complement strand
TATATATACATACATATATAATCTATGACCGGCAAGGGTCATAGAATCATGAAGTGGCGTATGCCGTTAGCTTTTGAATGTTTTTGAACTTTGCGATTTATGTATTAACCAGACGAAAACGGATTTTTCTAATGATGTGATGTCACAATTAATCAATCAATATTTCGGTGGGAACAGCTGTGGTGGATTGACACATTATCCATCTGCTGTTATTTATTTATTATTCACCTCACTCGGAATCTGCTCCTTGTGTAGATCCGAAGTATATTATGGACCATACATTTAGTGGAATGTGCGTCTCCTGATCAACCTCAGCGCTATTGATATATTGAATCGGGTACCGTTAATCGTGTACGTAACCTGAATATCTTTCTGCCTGTACCTCGGTACCCGTATATGTATTCCTC
>NW_026407089.1:0-575 GCF_001194135.2 Octopus bimaculoides | reverse complement strand
TCTATCTATCTATCTATCTATCTAGCTCTTGTTCGACACTTTTACTTCTCTTCATTATCCCGTCCTCATCAAGAGCTCAAAGCTAATTCTTTTCATGTGGCATCCAATGAATTGAGCCAGTTCTTCCATTTCGAAATAATCCAGTAATTAATAACCCCGAACATAATTTTAAATATAGGTTATGTATAACTAATTACTTAACATACTTTACGATGAAAGAAATTTACGAGAAACTCTATCTAAATACTTTAAATTATCTGGATTTGATCCATTTCAAAATTGAGATTAAAATATCAAGGCTATCTAGTGGATTATTATTGGATTACTTTATGTATTAAATTAATTTGGACTGATTGCTATTTCTACCTCATGGAGAGAGCAACTAGTGCCTGTTTTACCGCACAAAATCGTATAGTTGTAAAGAAGATGCGCATAGTCGATAAATGATGCGTAGATTACCTGAATTATTTTCTGACTTCAAAAAACCCCCAGGTAAATGGTGTATTCTGCGGAGCAGTGATGCCGGGTGTTTTCTATGACCCGCATCTCCAAAAATGCTTGATTCCTTGATTCCC
>NW_026407088.1:0-260 GCF_001194135.2 Octopus bimaculoides | reverse complement strand
GAGTGTAGTGGGTGCTTTTTACATGCCACTGGCATGGGAGCCAGTCAGACGGTACTGGCATTGGCCACGTTTGGATGGTGCTTTTTACATACCACCAACACAGGAGCCATTCGGGGCAGGAGGGCTGGCATCGACTATGTTCGGTTGGTGCTTTTTACACGCCACCGGCATGGGGAGCCAGACAGGCGGCACTGGCAACGACCCATGCATGAATGGTGCTTATTGCATGTCACCAGTACAGGAGTCAGTCAGGCAGCACT
>NW_026407087.1:0-350 GCF_001194135.2 Octopus bimaculoides | reverse complement strand
TATATGTGTGAGTGTGTGTGTGTGTGTATGTATGTATGTGTATATGTTTGTGTGTCTGTATTTGTCTCTCCAACATCGCTTGACAACTGATGCTGGTGTGTTTACGTCCCTGTAACTTAGCAGTTTGGCAAAAGAGACCGATAGAATAAGTACTAGGCTTACAAAGAATAAGTCCTGGGGTCAATTTGCTTGACTAAAGGCAGTGCTCCAGCATGGCCACAATCAACTGACTGAAACAAGTAAAAGAATAAAAGGAGAATGGCTACCAGCTCTCTTCGTTTACCCTATCAGTCAAGATTGTTTTCCTTTATCTTTCTAAGTTCTATTTATTTCCTTATTGCCCACAGGAG
>NW_026407086.1:0-784 GCF_001194135.2 Octopus bimaculoides | reverse complement strand
GACACTTATTTTCAAAGGGATAGTCGCTTGGCCTGTCTTCTACAGTTACACGTATTCGAGCTCCTTGCAGAAGCGTTGTTTTTAAGGCCAGTGTTATTGTTAATATTAGTTATTACTATTTAAGTTAGTGCTACTGCAATTGGTTCCGCCATTTATTGTGTTTCTGTTGTAACCAGGATTGCTGCCACAATCCCCATTGAAGTCCTTAGAGAAATTAGAGTCGTTACATACAGAGCCAATAGCTTCGTCATTATGACAATTGACAATACTAGTAGTACCGAAGGAGTTGCTCATACTATTACTGTGTCCAACTTCATCATTATCGTAATTGAAGTCATTACATATTCTAATTGGTAAAGGGTGATTGGATGAGCTAATAGATCACGAACAATGAGAATTATCGCAATCTACATTCTTACATGTACTGGTCAAGCTCGAATTTACCATGTTAGAGTTCAAAGTACAAATAGAAATATTATGGTTACCTACACTATTCGTAAATAAATTCTTCAATTTTCTATTATCTATAGCAGCTATGTGATCAGCAACATCCGGGGCACTAGGATATGAACATTTAATCGCGTATCGTTTAAATATCTTCCTATACCTAATTGAGGGAGGAAAATTCTTTTCCAAGGCCGTAACAAATATGTTCGGTAATCTACATTTAATATTCACAGCAAAAGGTTGATTAAACCAGATCATATCTTTGCTACGTATTCTACACGTTTATTGAATCTTCTGGATTCATTGGTATTATTATGATTCCCGGCTTCAGAGCTGA
>NW_026407085.1:0-392 GCF_001194135.2 Octopus bimaculoides | reverse complement strand
ACATATATATATGTATAAGTGTGGATATATGTGTGTATATATAATTATCCGTGCACACATTTATATATATATAAATATATATATACTTATATACATGAACACACATGCATTCGTGGAGAACGAAAAAATTGCATACGTATGCAGCTATAGCAAACGGTAGATTCAGCAGCTCCACCAATCTTTCCATTCAGACACCGCAAAATGACAAATAAATATGAAAAGAAAAAAAGAAAAACATTTTTTGAAAAACAAGCAATAATAAAATTAAAAACTAAATATAATATCAATAATTCATGCGAAACACAAAATACATAAATATGCTGCAACATTTTTGCATATATGCAAAAATACATTGATTGAAATCATTTAAAAAAAAAAGCACAATACTACTA
>NW_026407084.1:0-384 GCF_001194135.2 Octopus bimaculoides | reverse complement strand
TTCTTCTTCTTCTTCTTCTTCGTAGTTGTTAGGTAGATTGATTTCTTGTTATTATTATTATTATTATTATCATTATTATTATTATTGTCTTTGCACAGTTTCTAACACTGGAGATGTACTACAGTGTCAGCTGTTCACTACCAGTGAACTAAGGTAACACCTCTTATTTTTCGAGCACCATCTGGAGTATTCGAGCGGTTCCAAGCAGTGCTGTTTTCTGCAAGTGCTCCACTCTTATTACAGTCCCTATTCATTCCATGTACTTCTCGAGATTTTTGCTCACTGTTCCCAGGGCTCCGACAATTATTGGTATTGCTGCTACCTTTTTTCACCAACCACAACTGCTTAACTTCCCAAGCTAACCTGTCATGTCTCTCGACTTTT
>NW_026407083.1:0-546 GCF_001194135.2 Octopus bimaculoides | reverse complement strand
ATATATATATATATATATATATATATATATATATATTTGAGTGTATGCGTGTGTGTGCATCGCAAATTAGGTAGCAACTAGCAAAGCTCTCAGCGGAATTCGAAACGTCAAATATTTTATTCACACTCTCATTGCCTAACTTTTCCTTCATTATTTTTCGTTCGTTTTCCTTTTCGCTTTTTTTTTTCTTCTTCTTACAACATCCTTCCTTCCGCCATTCCTTCCAGACTTGACGTTTTCTTCCACTTCCTGTCTCTCTCTCTCTCTTTCTCTCTTTCCCTCTTCCCCCCTCTCTCTCTCTCTTTCCCTCTTCCCCCTCTCTCTCCCCCTTGTTACTTCACTCGATCTTACTTCCCTTTTCTCTCAACATTTGTCGTTTTTCATATTTCACTTTTATTTTGTTTTCCTTTCTCGCTCTTTCTTTCTCTTTCGCTCTCTCCGTATATCCCTTCACTTTTTTCGATTTTGTTTACATTTTTTTAAATTTTGTACCATATATCTATCTATCCATCCGTCTATCTATTTATCTATCCATCCATCCATGTC
>NW_026407082.1:0-210 GCF_001194135.2 Octopus bimaculoides | reverse complement strand
TAAAGGCGGTGCTCCAGAATGGCCACAGTCAAATGACTGAAACAAGTAAAGGAGAGAATATTCTTTTCTACTCCAGGCACAAGGCCCGAAAATTTTGGGGAGGGGACCAGTCGATTAGATCGACCGCAATACGCAACTAGGACTTCATTTATCGAACCCAAAAGGATGAAAGGCAAAATCGACCTCGGCGGAATTCGAACTCAGAACGTA
>NW_026407081.1:0-744 GCF_001194135.2 Octopus bimaculoides | reverse complement strand
GTAAAGCCTTACGGCAGGGATACAAGATTTCACAGGTACAGGGAGGAATATAGATGTTGCACGAACGACGGCCGAACCAAGAAAGAAAGGTCAGGCTTGGCTGAACACCGGTCACCGGTGGGGAGAGAAGAGAGAGAGAGGTAGAAGCAGAGGGACAAAAGAAATAGGGAGGAGCGAGAAAAAATGACAGGGACACGGTGAAGTGAAAAGAGGAGGGAAAGTGAGCATGAAGAGAAGGCAAGGAAATGTGAGAGAGGGGGAACGAAAGAACGAGGAGTGGAATGAACGAAGTAAGCGTGAAAGGGCTGATATATATATATATATATATACTTTATTAATAAAGCTGCAATATATATATATATTGGAAGGTTTGGAGGTGATGTACAGGAATTATATATTAGAAAAAATAATAATCAGGTAAACAGATGTCTGGATAGTTGTATATTTACAGATTTTTTTTCATCTGTCAGGTGTTTTATAAATTAGCGCTATCATTTAGTCTTGTTCCATTTTTCATTGTTTTTCTAAGTGACCCTGAACTTTTGGCCGTTGCAATTTGGAAAATTATTTGTTTATATTCCATTCGCTTGAAATTTTCATGAAAGATAGATATTAAATATATCTAAATATGTCTAAAATATCTAGTATCAACGTTTTGTTAATCTTCTATGATAACTATTTCAATACAGTTGTTCTTACTGTCCCTTGTATTATGGCCGCTACTGTGTATACATACATACATAT
>NW_026407080.1:0-294 GCF_001194135.2 Octopus bimaculoides | reverse complement strand
ATTACTCCCGTCAACAGAACTTGCTAATGTTTATATTCTATATTTTCATTAGCAGTTAAAGTATGTTCCTGGACAAGTTCATCAACAACAAAGACACATGCCAGTTTAGGAAGCAGTCTGAGTGGCCGTTTAGAATTTTGTGTGCAGTCTAACTATAACCCCTAACGCAGATCACTTTATTTCACAGTCGTACACGACTGCAGTAGACTGAACGCTAATGTTACACCGAAAGACGATTCTGATATTGCCGACAACTTTTCGTCAACAATGCCCAGTTTTCTTAATACTCAACAC
>NW_026407079.1:0-412 GCF_001194135.2 Octopus bimaculoides | reverse complement strand
CCTGCCTTGATACTTAGTCTCTATGCTCTTGATATTTTGATAGAATCTTTAAAGCTCAAATCTCCACTTCTGAATGTTGCAAACCATCTACTGCAAGTTCTTCCATACAAGCATTCTTTCCCATAAACTGAGTGTATGTTTCGAATCGCTTCGGCTGCAGAGGTCCCTTTTTCGTACTCGTAAATCATTATGTGCTTTAAATGCTCTTTGGATACTTCCATGTTAGAAAGGGTTTTGATCAAAGAATTTTAATTCCCTTATTCTGTAACATAATATCTAATCAGTTTAAGTGTACACAAATGCATAAAAATAATTTTAATTCCATTAGACATTCTAACATACTATGAAATTTCATTCAATTTTAAAAAAGGTAAAATCGGACAGACCTTATCGGGTGACCTATATATATATA
>NW_026407078.1:0-585 GCF_001194135.2 Octopus bimaculoides | reverse complement strand
GACGGAACGCTGAACTCCAGACTAAACAACTCAAACAACATTTATTTAGGCGATAAAACATACATATCTTTTAGTTATACATCTTTAGAGGTGAGAATAACGAGCTGTCGAGTATAAGACCGAAAGATGTAGAGACAGCTTTAAACACACGTCCATGCTCAATCGCTGGCCAGCGAGAAAGAGAATGAATTGAGCGGGAAACGTTTGCTTTATTAATTCTACGCATGCGCAGGCGTTACTACAATAGTAAGATAAAATCATGACAATAACATCTCATAGTTGTAAAATAAGGCATTTTGAAACTACATATATGTCAACAACACAGGCGCGCTTTATGTGAGGATAAAACACCGATGTTGGGCAAACGAATAAATATATGTAAATAATATTTCTTCCTTCTTGGTGCTGATTCTTCGAACAGAGTGTTGACATTTAGTAGAGATAACCCGGAAGTTGTTCCTCTTCGATTACTATCGTAAACAGCAGTGGCTTTCTTCAACCGAATACACGTCGTTGATTATTTGAAATTACCCAGATACGACAACTTTAACACGAAATAACTTCTAAAATACGAAATTTTGTCAA
>NW_026407077.1:0-529 GCF_001194135.2 Octopus bimaculoides | reverse complement strand
GTGTATTTGTATTTAAGTATATATATATATACAGTGGTGGGGACTTGAGGGGAAATATATATCAGGATGTCCTTCAACAACAGAAGGTTAGTTTGGAACACTCTAAGCATTCTCGGCTGACCTTTAAGCTGGTCATTGTTGATTCTATAGCTGCACAGTAGGTTACTTTTAATAAGGGAAGGTCAGCATGATGTGAGGAACTTGCAACCGCCAACACCGATGCCAGAAACATCATCATCATCATCATCATCATCATCATCACCATCACCTTCAACATCATCTTCATGATCATCATCATCATGATCATCATCATCAATATCATCATCATGATCATCATCATCAATATCATCATCATGATCATCATCATCAATATCATCATCATGATCATCATCATCAATGTCATCATCGATGTCATCATCATCATCATCATTGTCGTCAGCAGTAGCAGCAGCAGCGTCGTCATGATCGTCATCGTCGTCGTCGTCACTATCAGTCTTTCTGCTCCTCCACCTCCTCCCCTCCTCCCCCT
>NW_026407076.1:200-440 GCF_001194135.2 Octopus bimaculoides | reverse complement strand
TATGTATGTATGTATGTATGTATGTATGTATGTATATAATATATATAGGCTGTCTGAGATGAAGCTCGTTTTCCAACTACATCGGGCCAGGTTCAATCACATTGCATGGCACCTTGGACAAGTATCTTCTACTTAGGCTGACCAAAGCCTTGTGAGTGGAGTTGGTAGACAGAAACTGAAAGAAGATTGCCGTATATATATATATATATATATATATATATTTCATTGATTTTAATTGAG
>NW_026407076.1:0-190 GCF_001194135.2 Octopus bimaculoides | reverse complement strand
TATATATATATATATATATATATATATTTCATTGATTTTAATTGAGTTTTTTACCTGTAATTTTGGATTTTGTCCCTAATATTATATATATATATATATATATAAATGTCTATTTATGCATAATCTATTTACACAGAAATAGATAAATAGACATACATACATACATACATACATACATACATACATACAT
>NW_026407075.1:0-224 GCF_001194135.2 Octopus bimaculoides | reverse complement strand
TGTGTGTGTGCGTACGTGCAGTATGGAACACATATCGTTTCAAATATAAGGTCTGGAATATCTAAATTCATACGATAGCCGTGTGATATACTTTCATGCTCCATCTGGAATATAAATATTATAAATGTATTTTCATATAACATAACATTTTTAATGTCACCGCACTCGTGCGCGCGTACTCTCTCTCTCTCACACTCACACACACACACACACACACACACACA
>NW_026407074.1:0-211 GCF_001194135.2 Octopus bimaculoides | reverse complement strand
TTCTCTTTACTGCTTTATTCAACATCACACGACACACACACACACACACACAGAGGCATGTAAGCACACACACACACAGTCACGCACATACATACACACACATACATATGCACATACATATGCACATACATATATATTTACGCATACGTGTACATATACATACATACACACATACATATGCATAGGCATACATACATGCATACTACATACA
>NW_026407073.1:0-377 GCF_001194135.2 Octopus bimaculoides | reverse complement strand
TATATATGTACATGTATGTATATATGTATGTCTGCTTCCATCTATGTGTGTGTATATATACACACACACACACACACACATAAATAATATGAAATATGCATGTGTGCACACACACATATTGGCCAGTATTACAGGCTTGAACAGTTATGCAATTAGTGAGACTAAAACATTTCCCTGGTTTTTTTTTTTTTCATTTTTTCCTTCAAATTTAAAAGTAAATGGGAGAAAGGGTTAAAAAACAGCATACTTTATAAAATTGAAATGAAGTTGGGCGGTGGAGGTGGAAGTGATAGGGAAACATAAAATCTAGTGTATTCTTGACTCTTGGTATAAAATACAAAAGTGTTTTTCTTCACCGTTACATTCTATGTTTTCAA
>NW_026407072.1:0-570 GCF_001194135.2 Octopus bimaculoides | reverse complement strand
TATATTATATAAATATATATGTATATACATATATGTTGTGTGTATACATTATATACATACATACACAGGACGAGATTGTTTTGCGCAACGCAGACATAAAAGATAAAAGAAGTGTGATTATTTGAATCAATTATCAGGGCTGGTGCAAAATATATGTTATAATAACAAATAAATGAATAAACAAAATTTTAAAATGGTATCCATGTACAGATTGCTTTTTTTTCCCTCGTTCTTGTAAATTATTTTGTTTTGTTTTCTTATTCTGCCAATTTTATGGCCGCTGTGTCATTATAGGACTGCTCGTTAAAAGAGGACACAACATGAACACACGATATTTCGCTTCGTTTGTGCATATGTGTGTGTGTGTTTGTGTGTGTGTGTGTGTGTGTACTTGCATGTGTGTCTGTTCATATATACATCTATATATCTATATGTATGTGTGTATATTCTTTTATTCTTTTACTTGTCGCAGTCATTTGACGGTGGCCATGCTGGAGCACCGCCTGTAGTCGAACAAATCGACCCCAGGACATATATATATATATATATATATATATATTATATATTGTT
>NW_026407071.1:0-297 GCF_001194135.2 Octopus bimaculoides | reverse complement strand
AGGGAATGCAACATTCAAAGCTAACCTCCTAAAAACTTTTAACTTAACGGCAAACCACTCGTTTCATAATTAATACAGCAAAACTATGCAGGCATTACTGTATAGTAATGCCCTTATATAAATTATATTATATATATTTATGGAAAAAAACGATGGGGTTTTTTTTCCTTATGAGGTTTTTTCACGCTGACTACTTGATAAATTCTTATAACGATTTTATCCTTATATTATATTATAAATAATTAGAATATATTCATCATCATCATCATCATCGTTTAACGTCCGCTTTCCATGCTA
>NW_026407070.1:0-211 GCF_001194135.2 Octopus bimaculoides | reverse complement strand
GACTCCGCACACAATAGAATGACTTTCATTCGTAAGCCATTTAAACTTACCTTATTGTTCTTTTCATTCTAAGTTTTTATTATCAACCACTTCCTGCCTCTCGAGCTCTGAATATACAACACAGTTATTTTGCTTCACGAATGCATCTTAGGAATCGACTACTACCAACACATCGATACTGACAAAATCATCTAGCTGCACCTATGAGGGA
>NW_026407069.1:269-386 GCF_001194135.2 Octopus bimaculoides | reverse complement strand
CTTCTTCCACCTGCTTGCCTTAGCAACCAGCAAGCCTTCCTCTACATGGTTGTTCAGAATGCTAGAAATAACAAACACAACTTCCTCAAATTACATTTTACCATCTTAAAAACGGAA
>NW_026407069.1:0-112 GCF_001194135.2 Octopus bimaculoides | reverse complement strand
TATTTTTTATTTATTTGGGTCTCTTCTTCCACCTGTTTGTCTTTCCCTCTACATGGTCGTTCAGAATGCTAGAAATAACAGACACAACTACCTCAAATTACATTTTACCATC
>NW_026407068.1:0-432 GCF_001194135.2 Octopus bimaculoides | reverse complement strand
ACTTAAGTGGCAATATACTACACTTTATATATATATATATATATATACAGGCGCGCGCGCGCGTGTGTGTGTTTGTGTGTATTTCATACTGACACAGGAATTAGCTACATAAATGTGTTCCAATATATGCAAAGCACAACTGTACAAATGCAGTAGCGATAGATGTTTGTAATTTGCAAATAGCGAAATCCTTCGATATAAACAAATCTAAATACAATCTTGTCAACCATTAAGACGACGCACTAAAATTGCCCACATGTGTATAGTATGTCCTTCCTATATAATACTAAAAATTAACATTGTTCATCTAAAAGCACGTTTAAAACTACTATTAATAGAAACATTATAGGTAGATCGCCATGATTACTATGATCTTTATCTTCATTATTTCTCATTTTTTGCATTATATCAACATATTTTATTTCAGTTCAT
>NW_026407067.1:0-311 GCF_001194135.2 Octopus bimaculoides | reverse complement strand
TGTTGACAGGCCGCTGATTTTAAATATTGTGTTATATAGTAATATGTATAGAAATTAATTTCTCCGGGTGTCTGAAGTTACAAGAATAGTTGTTTATATAAACAGCTGCGTTATCTGTTTCTCTGGGAATGGCCAAGTGATGTGCGCACCTCTGATGTCAACGCGATAAATTTTGAAAATTCATTACGGCGATTATACTTTTTAATATATTAACTATTATCTAATTTTCTTATTAAACTTTCATGTCTAATAAATCAAGTGAAATTATATAAGAAAATAAACACCGCTTACCAATGAAATCGTTCTTGTTA
>NW_026407065.1:242-436 GCF_001194135.2 Octopus bimaculoides | reverse complement strand
TTCTTTCTTTCTTTCTTTCTTTCTTTCTTTCATTCTTTCTTTCTTTTTTCTTTCTTTCTTTCTTTCTTTCCTTCTTTCTCTATTTCAATGTAGATCTATCTATCTATCACTCTGTGTATACACACACATACATATATAAATATATATGTAGTTATATATATATATATATATATATATATATATATATATATGTG
>NW_026407064.1:0-515 GCF_001194135.2 Octopus bimaculoides | reverse complement strand
TATATATATATATATATATATATATGTATATATATGTATATATATATGCAATTATCACCGGAGTATTTTGTGTACAAAAGCTAGGGTACCAGTAGTATCAAGAACTATACATGTGGCCACAGCCTCTGATTAAAACCAATAAAATAATAAACTAATTGAAGGTTAACGAGAAGTGGAGCAATATTAGTATATATAACGATATTTCGACTGAGAATTAAATATACATCACACACAACCATACATATACTCGCATACGTATACTCAGTCACATACATACAACCACACACATACACACGCACACACTCACACACACACACACATATGCTAAATTTAGGTTATTATAGAATTTCAAAGTATTTTAAGAATAGTAACGGAAGATTTGCTGATTCACAAAGGGGATAAGCCAATACTGAGCATCCAACTATATCTATCTATATATAAAAGGGGTAAAGGATTATGAATTTATTAATAAATTAATAATTAAAAGGGTAAAGGATTATGAAATATATATATAT
>NW_026407063.1:0-229 GCF_001194135.2 Octopus bimaculoides | reverse complement strand
AATGTAAATAATGTAAATAATTCCTCATCTCTTAAATATAGAACTGCCTTTTGTTATTGTATTCATTTTGAGATATTCTGTGTTTCTTTCAATTAATTTTAAATATAACAAAGAATTTAGTAAAATAACTTAGTTATCATTCGGCTAGTGTTAGGAACATAAATTGTGACTCAGGTTTGGATGGAAGATTTTAATTCAAAACTTATAAAAACAAGACATTTGTACTACA
>NW_026407062.1:0-207 GCF_001194135.2 Octopus bimaculoides | reverse complement strand
TGATAATGTGTGTGTAGTGGTGTTGATGGTAGCAGTGGTGTAGGTGAAGTCATGTTAATTATATTAGGGACAGAGATTGTAGTGGTGGTGATAGTACTAGTGACAGTGGCTGTAATGATGGAGTGGAGGTTATGTAAGTGTAGTAGCAGTAGGGGTGGTGGTGGTAGTAATGATAGTAGGACAAATTCCTTTTGTTTGTAATGTTTT
>NW_026407061.1:0-284 GCF_001194135.2 Octopus bimaculoides | reverse complement strand
CAAATTTCTTTTCATTAACCTTAAATAGTCTTATTGATTACCTCTTTTTCTTATTAGTTCTTATTGCACTCTTAGGTTATGTGTATGTACGTATTCTCAGTGCATGTATGTATGTATGTATGTATGTATGTATGTATGTATGTATGTATGTATGTATGTATGTGTGCTTGTGTGGGAATGTTTATGCTCTTGTGCTCATGTTGTATATGTATGTGTGTATATGTATGTGTGTATATATATATGTATGTATATATGTGCATGTGTATGTATGTGTGTATATATAT
>NW_026407060.1:0-412 GCF_001194135.2 Octopus bimaculoides | reverse complement strand
CAGTCAAATCGTCCAACCCATGCTAGCATGGAAAGCGGACGTTAAACACCAGGCTCCAATCTATATATATACCCATGGGCAGCCTTCAACATTTTCTATCCCAGGGATTTTTAGCCCAATATCCTATAGCTTTATCTGCTTTGAGTTTCACCATTAAAACTATCTATTATAGATAGATAGATACAGATACAGTTGCATAAATTTATTAAAAACTTCCTTACAAGTTGAGTAATGTGCTAGACCTCCTGAAAAATAAAAGGTGTAAGACATAGACCAATACGTTAGGAAAAATGTTTAATTAATTTATACCTACTCTTGTTAGCTTTTAACTGACTTTAAGCATTGAATTCTCTGTAAATTGGGGATTTCTATGATAATTTTTTATCTGGCTTATGTATGTATGTATGTATAT
>NW_026407059.1:437-791 GCF_001194135.2 Octopus bimaculoides | reverse complement strand
ATTCCTCTTCCATCCAGCACACCCTGGCAGAGCTCCATCTGCACAATAATCCCTATCTGTCCACTTGGAGTTATCATTTCCACACTTACTTCTGATGGACCAGCTACCTTTCCTGTTTTTATTTCCTTCATTGCTTCCACTATTTCCTCCCAACTAACCCCTCTCCACTGGCCCCTTCACCACAACAGCTTCCACCGTCTGATCCCATTCATTCTCCTCATTCATAATGCCCTCCATATGCTCTTCCCCTGTCCTTCTCACTAAAATTCAACCTTTCTTCACTCCCCTTCATACATCTTCCTCTTTCAACATTTCTTCCATCTTTTTTCATTGATTTAATAAACCTAAACACTC
>NW_026407059.1:295-413 GCF_001194135.2 Octopus bimaculoides | reverse complement strand
TCAACTTCTCCTCAGCCTCCTTCCTCAGAGATCTCACAACCATCCTCTTTGCACGATTCTGCATGTTTTTATACCTGGCTTTCATTTGCTCAGTCCTATTATTACATAAAGCTTTGTG
>NW_026407059.1:0-285 GCF_001194135.2 Octopus bimaculoides | reverse complement strand
ATTTGCTCAGTCCTATTATTACATAAAGCTTTGTGTGCCTCCTTCTTCCTTGCTAATGCATCCCTCACCTCCTCGTTCCACCACCATGTATCTCCGTGATCTTTCCTACCTTTAATCCTTCCACACACTTCGTCACATGCCTTTAGTATCCCTCCTTTAAAAAACTTCCACAAATCTGGTGCATCAATGCTTACCAACTCTCCAACTCTCTCCTCAAACCCTGCTCTTGTTTCTTCTTCTTTCAGTTTCCACACCTTTCTCCTCTCAACCGTTCCCTTTCTCACA
>NW_026407058.1:0-531 GCF_001194135.2 Octopus bimaculoides | reverse complement strand
TGTGTGTGTGTGTGTGTGTGTGTGTGTGTGTGTGTGTGTGTGTAAATTAGGGAATGTAGTTGATAAAATCAAGGCAACACATGTTTCAAAGTTTGTGGAACCTTGGATGTAATAAATTATCCAAACAAGGGGTAAATCACATGCCACTTTTCAGGCCAAGGATACCTTGATTGTCTGAAGTTTACATCGTTGTTAGGTGATCCTGTGTTAAGTTGTTGGGGATTCAATCGAAATGTATTGATGCAAATTGTGCAATTCATTCTCTAATTACAAATAACAGCAATCTCCCCACCCCAACTCCACGTCATCCTCGAACTATCTCCCATGCCCCCACTTGATATCCCTCTACATATATCTTTGTGCCAATAAACTGGTATTGTTCCTGAAAGTTATTTTTTATATCTTCTACAGATTGGTTGAAGCTCACTAGCCTCCTACACCTTGATCTTTGGATCTTACCTTTACATATCTCTCTATATACATATATGTGTATATATGTATATGTATATGTGTATATATATATATATATAT
>NW_026407057.1:0-278 GCF_001194135.2 Octopus bimaculoides | reverse complement strand
ACAAGATGAGGACGAATATCCGTCAAATGTAGATAATGTAAATAATATACTTCTTTATTGTTTATTTATTTTATTCTTTTATTCTTTTATTTGTTTCAATCATTTGACTGTGGCCATGCTGGAGCACCGCCTTTAGTCGATCCCAGGACTGATTCTTTGTAAGCCTAGTACTTATTCTATCGGACTCTTTTGCCGAACCGCTAATTTACCGGGACGCAAACACACCATCATTGGTTGTCAAGCGATGTTGTGGGGACAAACACAGACACACAAATACA
>NW_026407056.1:0-208 GCF_001194135.2 Octopus bimaculoides | reverse complement strand
AGTGTGATTATAGATTTCCTGCCGTTTTATAGGATCATAGTCCACAAGGGCACGTAGCAAGCTCTCTTTCTGAGGAGGAATCGTGATAGAAACATTTAAAACTACCTTTATACATAATACCTAACAATCAATATTCCTAAACTAACCTCTCATTTGTGAACATATGGTCGTTGGATATCAAATATTTTATGTGATGAATGTTGATGAG
>NW_026407055.1:0-3830 GCF_001194135.2 Octopus bimaculoides | reverse complement strand
TAAGTGGAAAGAAAAAGGGAAATAATCCAGTGGATTTGTGTTAAGAGTGTTTGTTCATGTTCGTAAAATTTCTTTGGTCAATAGTGAAGAATATTAAATTTCACCACTCACCTCTAAAGAACATTCATCTGAGATACCTCACAGCGTCACCCAAATAATTAATAGAACCAATGGAATGTTAGTACAGTCAGACAAAACAGGAAATCTATATAAACTATCTAAGGAAAAATACATGGAATAACTTAAAAAGGAAATAGAAAAAAATTATAAGATTACCAATAGAAATATATTCCGGAAAGCCAATCTGGAAGCTAAAAAAATTATGGACAATTTCAACCTACAACATAGAACAGAACCTTTGGACCCTAAACAGCCCCACTCTGTTCTTAAGGACCACAAAAAAAAATTTTGGACTAACCCTACTCTACGTCTAATTTGTCGCTCTAGGTCAGACATAGGCGTACTTAGCAAAAACATAGTGGATAAATTAAAACTAAGATTATTGTCTAATTCATCACAGGTAATAGAATGGTTTATTTCCATTAAAGATAAGAGTAATACTAAATTTATACAGTTCGACATTTCTAATTTCTATTCATCAATAAACCCCATAATACTTAATAAGGCACTCTGGTTCACCCATAATAAGGCAGGTCTCTAGGGACGAAATTAGTGTTATCTTAGCTGCTAGAAAATCGATAATAAAATTTCACAATACGCTATAGATACGCAAAGATACTCCAGAAGCTTTCGACATCCCTATGGGAAGTTCAGATTTGTCTGAGATAGCTGACATAGTTTGTTCATATATACTCTATGAATTGGCAGACCAATTCCCAGATATTAATGGAGGTCTATACAGAGATGATTGTCTACTCTACCTCCAAAATGCCACTAACCAACACATTCAAAAAGTTAAAAATAGATTAGTTAGATTCTTCCGGAGAATGGGTTTTGGCATTGTTTTTGAGGATGAGGTCTTCGTAGCTAACTTCCTCAATATAACTCTGGACTTACATAGCAATACTCACTTCCCATACCCTAAACCATCAATGAATCTTAAGTACATTAGCCCTTTTAGCAACCATCCAAGATCAGCCACCAGTAATTTAGTTAAGAATATATCACTTAGACTGTCTAACCTTTCATCAAACTCCAGCATTTTCAACAAAGAGGCTGACTTTTATAACTCTGCCTTACTCAAGGCAGGTTATAAAGACAAAGTCAGATATATTAATTCTGTTAGTGAATTTTCAACATTTGAACATCAAGATATTAGTACTACTAGCAGAAATAAATTCAATTCTATTTCTTCCTTTTCTTCTTCTCACTTTACCGAGAAAGAGGAACATACATATAATCTTTTGCATAAAAGAGGAGGTTTTACCGATTTTAAACCCCCTTAGAACAATAGAAAACTAAAATTTTTTAGATATAGCAATACCAATACTGCACCTAAATCTGATGACAACATCTGGTTCATCATCCCATTTGAGAAACAAATTAAATCTAATTTGGTTTTGCAGTTCCGTGACGTGGTGAATAGGAACTTTCCTAGGGGTTCTCGCTATTACCCAATCATCAATACACACAAGGTTAGATTTGGTTTTTCTAATACAAAATATATTTTGCAAATAATTTCTTCCCATAATTTTAGACTTTTGGATTCGCATCTAGACAGCCATACTAATTATAATAATAATAATGATGATAATAATAATAACAATAATTCCAGCAATACAGCCCATTCCCATGGTAACAATAGTTATATAGATATAAATAAAGTTAATAAGAGCAACAATATTAAATATAATAATATTTCTTATAACAACAAGATTAGTATTTCGGAATCTAATTGTAATAGAATCAAATTTTTGAATGTGAATGCTAAGACCAAAAATGTGGTTTATCAATGTAAAGTAACCACTAACACAGATGATTTTTATTACATAGGTTGTTCTTCCTCACAGATTTCTAAGAGAATCTCAAATCATTACTCAACTTTTAGGGATAAGAATAAATATAATAGCACGGGTCTTAGCAAGTTAATTTGAAAACTTAAGGACTGCAATAAGCAATTCTCTTTAGAATGGTCAATACTAGCTACCTCAATACCCTACGACAAGGGTAAGGATTTTTGTCCTCTTTGTAACTTGGAGCTGTTGTACATTCTGTTCTCCAAGAATAATTTAGTGAACCAGATTACACGGAGAGCATACCGATGCCAGCATTGGAGGAAACACACTTTCAGCTCATTTCATTGATTCATCCCATTTATTACATTTAGTTATTTTTTATTTAACTACCAACATTCTCACTAGTTAACCATTACATAACATGTGTTATGTACAATTTCTCCACTTTGTATTTAATTTAATTTAGGTAATAAATCTCTTCTAATTACTTGCATTTACCCATTTGGACTATTCCTCCAACTTATCTTTGTTGCTAGATAAGTCTCTTATTCTTATCACATTTTTTATTATAGTTTATTATTTTTTATCCTTTGGTTTTATAATCATACTCAAATATATTCAAGTTAATTATAACTTTGTAATTTTTATTTGCCTCCTTAGTACCCATATATGTTAATGCAGCATTTCTGCATTGTATAGACTAGACCATAACTTTAATATCAACTTAACATTAACATTACTTTTAGTTTGTCTAACAAACTTGTTCCCATTATCTATACACATAAGGTTACTTTTATTTTTTTATTATTTATTTATTTATAATATTATTATCACATATCCATCTCCTAAATAATAATAATAATAATAACAATAATAACAATAATAATAATAATATAATATTATCTAAAATAACAATTATAACTAACTCCAATGGTAGTTGACCCTAAACTCTATCCTTCTCAAGTTAGTACAGTTTATTACTCCAGGTATAGTTATATTCATATAGTTTACGTATATATTTTGTATATACTAATGATCTGGTTTTCGTAAGTAATATAATAAAATAAAATACATGGTTACTTCCCTTCGTACATCTCTCTCAAATCCAGGTTTAAATCATTCTTTTCTTCATCTATAAGAATATTTTTAAATATTCTTTTTCTACTCATACTTTACTTCTGTATTCTGTCTAATATTCGCTTCTATTTTTATTAATATACCTATATGTCATAAAGTAATATGTAAGGATGCACGTTTTTTTTTGCAGAATATACTGATTTAGTTTAAACATGAATTTAAATATAACTTTAAATATGTATTTATTGCAAATACATTTATTCACGTTATTTATTTATTCTTTCATTACTTTATAATATTATATTATGTATTGCCATTTACTTAGGTTAATTACTGTAATTAATATGATATTCACTTTATAAGCAACTTTATTGCTACACGATTATTTAAGAAATTTTACGAACATGAACATACACTCTTAACACAAATCCACTGGATTATTTCCCTTTTTCTTTCCACTTACATACATATTTTATCAAACACTTAATTTATCATTTTAAAGAATTTTTTGTGGTTTATTATGTCATCTGTTTAATTTAAACTCTAATTGTAGCATTCATTACTTCCTGTTACCTAGCGTTACATACCTACACCCTGTTACCTAGCGTTCTTACATCTAACAGTCTTTTTAAACTAAGCTATATAGTGTTCTTCCAAATACGTAATTTTCACATTCGGTACAAGTCTTGCATTTGCAAAATGCTTCCCTGAAGAGAAAATTACATATATAATAACATCTTTTATTCCTTTGGAATAGAGTGCATATAATTTTCGAAACATGCGTTTAAATTAAAGGAACTTATTTATTATATGCGTTTTGCTCCATTTATTCTTTAT
>NW_026407054.1:0-338 GCF_001194135.2 Octopus bimaculoides | reverse complement strand
CAGCAGCAGCGGCAGCAGCAGCGGCAGCAGCAGCGGCAGCTTCTATGAAGAGTTTCGCAATCAAACTATGAATATTTTTTATTTGTTTTAATCATTAGACAACGGCCATGCCAGGGGCATCGCCTTGAAGAATTTTTAATTGAATGAATCACCCCAGTACTTATGTTTGTCTTTTTCTTTTAATACCTGGTACTTGTTCTATTGGTCCCTATGCCCGAACCACTAAGTAACGGGAACTTAGACACACCACCACTGGTTGTCAAGCGGTGGTGGAGCACAAACACTGACACGAACATACATACATACATACATACATGCATACATACATACATACATAC
>NW_026407053.1:0-223 GCF_001194135.2 Octopus bimaculoides | reverse complement strand
ATGTATGTATGTATGTATGTATGTATGTATATGTATGAAGGTATATGTATGTGTGTATGTGTGCGTATGTATGTATAAATGTAAGCAGGTACGTATGTGTATGTATGTAGGTGCATGTATGTGTGTATGCGTGTGTATGTATGCGTATGTATGCATGAATATATATATGTATATATGTGTATGTTTGGATCTATGTATGTATGTATATGTGTGTGTATGTATG
>NW_026407052.1:400-710 GCF_001194135.2 Octopus bimaculoides | reverse complement strand
TATATATATATATATATATATATATATATGCATATGCACAGACATAAGCTTGTATTTATATTCATTTGTGTCTGTATACATATATATAAATACATACACATTCACACGTTCAAATATACAGGGATATATTATACACATATATTCAAATATAGATAGATGTGTGTGTGTGTGTGTTTGTGTATATATATACACACATATACATACACCCATATATAATTATATACATGTACATATGTATATATATATACATACATATATGTATACACACACACACACACACATATATATAAACATATGTAGAGATACATAT
>NW_026407052.1:226-390 GCF_001194135.2 Octopus bimaculoides | reverse complement strand
TACACACACACACACACACATATATATAAACATATGTAGAGATACATATATATATGCATACATATATGTATATACATATAGAAATATATATATGCACACACACACATATATATATATATATAACTATATATACATACACCTATGTGTATATATATATATATATA
>NW_026407052.1:0-216 GCF_001194135.2 Octopus bimaculoides | reverse complement strand
ATATATATATATATATATGTTCATATACACATACATACATTATATACATGTACACATACACATATATACATACACACAAATTTATATATATATATTCATATACATATATTTATATACACATACACATATATGTATATATATATATATCCATATTTATATACATACTCACTCATATGTATGTGTATATATATATATATATATATATATATATATATA
>NW_026407051.1:0-434 GCF_001194135.2 Octopus bimaculoides | reverse complement strand
TGGGGTTGATTTGTTCGACTAAAGGCAGTGCTCCAGCATAGCCGCAGTCAAAATGACTGAAATGAATGAAAGAATAAATAAAAGAATAAAAACAAAAACACATTACATTTCAAAACAATATGCGTGCCATTTCCTGTTTCAGTAAGTGCGGACGTGGCTGTGCGGTTAAGAAGTTTGCATTCCGCCCATGCTGTTTCAGGTTCAGTTCCACAGCATAGTGGCACCATGGGTAAATATCTTCTATAACTGCTGGGCTTACCAAAGTTTGAGTGACACTGGCTGACAGGAACTGAAGGAAACTAATTATTCATAATCATCATCATCATCATCGTTAATTTAATGTCCACTTTTTCCATGCTTGCACTAGGCAGATTTTGGATCTATTTTAAAACGGGGGCACCAGTTTTCATTTGTTTTATGTAGTGTTTTTGGTA
>NW_026407050.1:0-225 GCF_001194135.2 Octopus bimaculoides | reverse complement strand
TTTGGTGCCTTATAATTTAACACACTCACAGGTAAAATTTCCACTTATTTATTTTTTATTTTTCTAAAATTTTCGCTGCGACTTGCAACCTTTTCAATAGTTTTCACTCTGTCCGTTACTCACACTGCGTTCCTTTTTGTTTGTGCGCATGTGTGCGGGTTAGTGTGTATGTGTGTGCCTACACATGCATATATGTATGCATGTACGTACGTATGTATGTATGTA
>NW_026407049.1:0-220 GCF_001194135.2 Octopus bimaculoides | reverse complement strand
TATATATATATATATATATATATATTCTTGAAGACAGATTGCTGGATAGGTAGATACATAAATATGTATATATGCGTATGTATGCATGTATGTGTGTATGTATACGTGCAGATTTATGTTTTGTTCTATGCATGTCTTCTCATGCAGATACTTGCATATATAGACGTGCACGTATATATTTAAATGATAAACTTCTGGTAAGTTTTACAGATTTTTACAG
>NW_026407048.1:0-493 GCF_001194135.2 Octopus bimaculoides | reverse complement strand
CAGACAGACAGACAGACACACATTCTCATTTTTATATATATAGATTAATGATAACGAAACTTTAATGACTAAAATTTGAACATATTTTTTTCAGTGACTCCAACGCATGGGAAGATGTTCTCGATAGTGTCAGAGCCTACATCCTCTACATCACAGCCAGTTGGTGAGTATAATATTACAGCATCCGATTGATTCAAATAAATGTCCTACCTTCAGCTGAGCTATTTTGTTTGACTGAAGGGATGTCTGATAACTAATTTCCGTTTGAAAGATTTGCTTTAACGTAATTCTGTTAATGATGTTCCTGAAATATAAAATATCCACCAGGGACAGAACAGTTGGTAATATGGATCAATTAAAGGATGCAATAAAGTTAAAATTGTCTTTTTCCACAGGCAACTGAAATATATTATTGTTTAGGGATAAACAGATAAGTTAATAGAAATGTTTTTGTTTGTTTTACATTTTGACTCACATTTTGATCACTGTTATT
>NW_026407047.1:0-610 GCF_001194135.2 Octopus bimaculoides | reverse complement strand
AATATACAGATACATATATTTACATACATACATATATGCATAAATACATACGTACCTTTGGTATGTATGGAATACCTTTGGTTATGGGCCCGCTTATTTCTTAGCAGAATCGAGTTAATATGCAACATTATTGGCAGCAAGGCAATAACTTTGTTGTATAAAGTTGCATTAGAATTATTATTCTTACTTTAGGTTTAATGCAATGTCATTTGGTGTTTGTATATTTAGTTGCAAGTGTCTATATGCGCTTTACTGATTCCCATATAGAAATGAACACATAAATACTTTATACCGCACACAGATTTGCAATGCATTCCAAATATTTCTCTGTTCTCTCACTGTGTGGAGAGTAAATGTTGCTTAATCGTAAAATAATACGTCATGTTTCTATGTTTCTTCAATTTTAATGTACAATATACATATATAGGATTTACAAAATAATGAAATTACATATTTAATTCAATTTCTGTTAAAATGCTACCTCCACACATCCACCTTCCGAATAAGAAAAGTAATCATACCAAATATAGTAAGACATTTGAGGATTCTGTATATTGTCTCAATGTTTTGCCAAATATAATTGAAAATTCTACTTAGTGTATATATGTAT
>NW_026407046.1:0-337 GCF_001194135.2 Octopus bimaculoides | reverse complement strand
TATCTATCTATCTATCTATCTATCTATCTATCTATCTATCTTCCTGCCTGTCTGTCTGTCTATACATACATACATACGTACATACATACATACTTACATACATACTTACATACATATATTTCAAATAGATATGAGCATAGAGATACATACGTATACATATATATATATATACATGTATATGTTTGTATATGTATATATTTATATATATACACACGTATGTGTATATATGTATGTGTGCATATGTATATATATGTATGTGTATACTTACATGTATGTATGTATATGTATATATACATGTATGTATTTATGTATGTATATAAATATATGTGTATGTGTG
>NW_026407045.1:0-689 GCF_001194135.2 Octopus bimaculoides | reverse complement strand
TTCACAATATTCATTTGTAGTTCTCAATTCACGGCTTGAAAACAACAAACATTTACAAACCAAGTTCACAATTTTTGGAGGAGTGATACCTCCAAAACACTCTTCTCACCGCTAAGTGAGACATTAAGTACAACCACAGGCAGACAAATGCGTGGAATTCAGTGGAGATTTCTTGTTCGACATAAATATAAATAAATACGAGCAACAAACCCCCACTAAATCCCAAAAAACACAAAAGTCTTACCTGTAGTTGTACGTCAAAAATTCACGACGCTGGCATTCAGCGACGTGAAGCCGGAGCGACAATAAACACGTCCTTTCGGTAAGCAACACTACTTACCACACAGCCACTCCTGCGTTGATCGTGATATTTGTACATTGTTTTGTTTAACGTTAATTTTCATAGTTAAAATTTCAAAAAAGAATCCGTGTTCTAGCATTCATCAATATCAACCAAATTCTTTCAACCCAAAACGAATACCTTATCGTCACAAGATGAGGAAAGCGGAATAATGACGGAATCGTTAGAGCGTCGGAAAAATTCTTGAATGGTATTTGTTCCTTATACATTTTGAGTTCAAATCCCAACTTTACTTTTCATCCTTTCACGGTCGATAAAATAAAGTATCAGTTAAGTACTGGGATCTTTTTTAAAACGGAGGCCACATTTTTCATTAACGAAACACTTT
>NW_026407044.1:0-291 GCF_001194135.2 Octopus bimaculoides | reverse complement strand
TGTATGTATGAACGTATGTGTGTATGTATGTATGTATGTATGTATGTATTTGAATGATGGTGTAAAATAAATCAGTCAAGTGCGTTACTGATTTAATTTACTGGTATTGCTCCAGCACTTTATGATTTGGTGGCAAAATCTCATATCAATAATGAACAGTGAAAATTTGATATTTTCCACATAATTATGATATTAGCACACATGTGGGTTGACAAAATCGGTAGAGAGTCCGACTAAAGTCGACTGCATTTTTCAACACTGTTTTAAATAACCCCACCTTAATTTGTATGC
>NW_026407043.1:0-335 GCF_001194135.2 Octopus bimaculoides | reverse complement strand
TATATAGAGAGAGAGATAGAGAGAGAGAAATATATATATATATATATATATACATATGCACATATATATATGTAATCTATAAAGGTTCATACTATTTGTATGAAGATTATATTCACAAACCACAAGTAAGAAGATAGACTTGTTCTTCCTTTTTAAAAATATTTACCAAACCTTCTGCTGTGCAAATTGATTGACTCCAATAAAACTGCTCTCAGTCTCAACTTTATTCATATTCTGTAACATCCCTTCTTCAACCAAACAACAACAACAACAATAATAACATCAGCAACACTATCTGCTGCTGCTGCTTCTGCAGCCATCTTTTTGCACTACCA
>NW_026407042.1:0-733 GCF_001194135.2 Octopus bimaculoides | reverse complement strand
CCATTACAACCACCACCACTTTCACTACCACCAAGACAAACGGCTCCACTATCTACGATGAAAACCTTTCCTGTCCCTCTATGAACACTATCATAATCAACTACCTCTACCTGATCTCTTGATTAGCTAAAAATAATACCCAGACCCTCCCTTAGATTGTGTCTTAGAGTCCCTAACAGTTGTTCTCAACCATGTTTTACTTATGGACTCCTTTGATTCTGTTTTACTTGGTTGGACCCTAATAGACAACTGGTGTTTAAAAAAATCAAATTATATTTTTACAATGAAATATTTTTAGGAATTTTAAAAAAGTTTGTTAAAATATTTTATGTATTGTTGAAGTATAAATAATTTATTGCACATAAATTTTAGCAAGATCTCATGGTAACCCCAAGGACTATATGGGCCCTGGTTGAGAACCACTGATCGAAAAGAATATATAATATCCCAGCTATACTTATTTCTTATGGCTTCTATCTGTCACTGTCATTAAGGTGCGGCCATGCTGGGGCACTGCCTTGAAGAACTTTTAGTTGAATAATTTGACCCCAGTACATTTTTTTTCTTTTCTAAGCCAGGTAGTTATTCTATCAGTCTCTTTTGCTGAATTACAAAATCATAGAAAATAAATCAACACTAGTTGTCCAGTGGTGTGGTGGCAGTGGGGGGAACACAGACATGTAGACATACATACACGTTCATATATATCTATATATTTATATATACATATATA
>NW_026407041.1:0-360 GCF_001194135.2 Octopus bimaculoides | reverse complement strand
AAATATTTCTCCCAGCGTTCACTATTTTTCTCTCATTCTGGGCTAATGACCCTCCATGCTTGTTTTCATTCGGTTTCCTTGTATGTCTCCACTGTCCCATTTTTGTTCCCAACTTTGACCCTCCATAAATCTAAAATTTTATTTTGGAATTTAAAGGAGCAATTGTCTTCGAAGACTCATATTGTTATTGAATTCTCAAAATGAGAGTAGATAGACAGGCTCGTTCTTTGTGTTACTTGTCCTGCTTTCCATTTTTCTCTCGTTGTTTGCATATTTAGCTCATTAGCTTTTATACTTCATGTTGTTTACACACTTGGTGATGTCCTGTACCCATATATGCATATATATACATATATATAT
>NW_026407040.1:0-435 GCF_001194135.2 Octopus bimaculoides | reverse complement strand
ATATATATATATATATATATATGTATGTATGTATGTATATGTGCATATGTATATATATATGTATCATATCATGTCATATATATATATATGCATGTATGCATACGTGTATGGATGTGTGTGTGTGAGTTTTAAGTGAGTATTTGTATATCGCTGAAAACTAATTAGACAACCAATCCTGTTTATACACGCGTGTATATGTGCGTAAATATTCTTGTGTGTGAAAATGTGTGCCTGTATGTGTATGCGTTTGCCTGTGTGTACGTGTGTGGGTGTGTGTGTGTGTGTGTTATGTAATCAATGCCGAGCTAATAAAGCAATCAATCAACAACAATGTTAGACGTGTGATTGATTAACGCTGAATTAACATGACAATAATAGTGTGTAGTGTGTTACTGTTGATTCTGTTCTTGTTGTTACTGTTCTGGTGGTGGTGGT
>NW_026407039.1:349-456 GCF_001194135.2 Octopus bimaculoides | reverse complement strand
TGTGTAAACATAAATATATTTGTATGTGTAAACATAAATATATTTGTATGCGTAAACATATATTTTTATGCGTAAACATATATATATTTGTATGTGTAAACATATAT
>NW_026407039.1:0-123 GCF_001194135.2 Octopus bimaculoides | reverse complement strand
ATATATATTGTATGTGTAAATATATATATTGTATGTGTAAATATATATATATATTCTGTGTAAATATATATATATTTGTATGTGTAAATATATATATATAATTTGTATGTGTAAATATATATA
>NW_026407038.1:0-208 GCF_001194135.2 Octopus bimaculoides | reverse complement strand
TTTTTTTAAGTGATGAAGCATCTATAAGCCTGTAAGTTAAAATCTATTATGCTGCACTTGTTATAGAAAATATTCACAATAGAAATATCAATCCCCATCTTCGACTTTTTCCTGTTTTCTTCTACTTCTTTTTTTTTCTTTACGCATTTTGGCAATTCTAAATGGATAGGTATTATTAGGTTTGTTATACAAATATATGTATATATGT
>NW_026407037.1:0-284 GCF_001194135.2 Octopus bimaculoides | reverse complement strand
CTTGTTTTTCGCATTGAGCTCTGTTTTCAGTATTAATCTAACTCGTCTATTGTATTCCTTTCTTATCTTCTTTTTCATTTGTGTCTGTTGTATCGTATCTAGATAATTGATTCCTAAGTATTTGTATGTCTGGCTTTTGTCTAATTCTTTATTTCATTTGCTTTATCTAGTGGGATATTGCCACTCTTAACTAGTTTTCCACTTTTCAAGGTTGCTTTGGCACATTTTTCCAACTCAAATTTCATGTTTATTTCTTTGGTAACTCCATGTACTGTCTGTAGTAA
>NW_026407036.1:0-283 GCF_001194135.2 Octopus bimaculoides | reverse complement strand
ATTTGTAATAATTATTCACTCCCTGATAGTAAACGCAAAGTTTCTGCGGTTTTCCTTTGACGCACATGGCAATTTCTTGAGGAGGAGATAGTGGAATGACTGGCCGAGGTAAGTTCGGTTATGCTTTCAGGTTGTGTCGAGACATGATGTTCACTCGTTCATACTTGCGCGGTTTGCTAGCATAGTCCAATGTACTACTGGAATATCATACCGATGACGGAAATTGAGTATTTTCGCTCATAATCCAGAAACGCGTCTATGATTAACTTTAAATGGTTAGTTT
>NW_026407035.1:0-481 GCF_001194135.2 Octopus bimaculoides | reverse complement strand
CGGTACTCCAGCATGGCCGCAGTCAAATAACTGAAACAAGTAAAAGAGTATGTCACCTTCATCATTACCACCACCAACATTAGCACCACAGCGAATATTGTCATTCCTAATACCGCTGCTGTTGTAGTTTCGCTCCAGTTCCGATATGCTCCTGCAAATGTCTACATACACAATCCAGCCTTGATCGTGCAATCTGTTATTTAGAGAATTTTTCATCTACAGATGTATTTGCAAAGTGTCCTTCTTTTCCAGCACACCACAATGTTATTTTCTCTTCTATTTCTAGCAGATAGTTTACTATTGATATTGTTCCACCTTTTTTAATCCTTTCCTTTTTGCCATTACTCTATATTTACTAATGAACGATATATTTACTAATGAACGATATATTTACTAATGAACGATATATCTATATTCATCAGATATATATATATATATGTATATATATATATATATATATATATAAATTTCTGATATATAT
>NW_026407033.1:0-271 GCF_001194135.2 Octopus bimaculoides | reverse complement strand
TGTATGTATGTATTAATGTATGTCTGCTTGTTTGTTTGTATATATGTTTGTATGTATGTATATGTTTATGTATGTACGTGTCTATATATACATTTATTTATACACCTATACATATATATATATAGATGTGTGTATGTATATATATACATACACATATACATATATATATACACATATGCACACACATATATATATATAGCTCCCCCCCACCCGGGGGGAGCTATATATATATATGTGTGTGTGTGTGTGTGTGTATATACATATATATATA
>NW_026407032.1:0-273 GCF_001194135.2 Octopus bimaculoides | reverse complement strand
ATATATATATATATATACATATGTATGTATGTATGTATGTATATATGTATATATATTTACATATACATACATATATATATGTGTATATATATATATGCATATATGTATATATATTTACATATATATATACATATATATATGTGTGTGTGTATATATATGTATATATTATATATGTATATATATGTATGTATATATGTATATATGTGTATCTGTATGTGTGTGAGTATATATATGTGTACATATATATATATATATATATATATATATATATAT
>NW_026407031.1:0-549 GCF_001194135.2 Octopus bimaculoides | reverse complement strand
ATATATAAACACACACCCATGCATACATATATACATGCATACATATATACGTATGTACGTGCGTATATACGTACATACGTACATGTATATATGCGTGCATACATACATAAATGCATACATACACACGTACATAGATATGTACTTACGTACATACGTATATACATACGTATATACATACATAGATACATATATAAATACATACGTACATTTATACATACCTCTCTAATACCTACTTACCTGCCTACCTGCCTATCTATCTATCTATCTATCTACCTATCTATCTATCACACACACACACACAGATAGATAGATAGATAGATAGATAGATAAACGAGTTAGCAGGCCGTGAAATAGAATGTACAGCGGCATTTTTGTTTCTGTTCTTCGCATTTTGAGTTCAAATCCCACCGTAATCAACATTACCTCTCATTCTTTCTGGGTCCGGTAAATAATAAAATATTTTAATAATCTTAACATAGTCAATACTGGAGGTAGGGGCAGTGTCAATTATCTGCCCCCTCTTCGCGCTCTCTTTCTCTCCCTATATAC
>NW_026407030.1:0-238 GCF_001194135.2 Octopus bimaculoides | reverse complement strand
GTAGTAATAAGTGTAATGGTGAAGGTAATAAATGCAATTGTAAGGATTGTAGTAATAAGTGTGGTGGTGATGGTAATAAGTGTAATAATAAGGATTGTAGTAATAAGTGTAGTAGTGATGGTAATGAGTGTAATAGTACGAATTATAGTAATAATTGTAGTAGTGGAGGTGTAAGTGTAATAGTAAGGATGGTAGTAGTAAATATAATGGTGGTGGTAATAAGTGTAATAGGAAGGAC
>NW_026407029.1:0-545 GCF_001194135.2 Octopus bimaculoides | reverse complement strand
AAACAAATACATTCACACACATATGTATATGTTTATATTAATTTATGTATCCTAGAATTTTTGTAGTTAGATAACCAGCATTAACACCGTAGAATGTAATGTAAGAAATGGTTATAAAACAATAAACTTGCTGATATAATGAAATATTTAGCAATGAATCTTCAATTGAACAAAAATAATTGAAAAGGATGTAAAACAAGGTGTATGTGTGTATATCCTATTACATAATTTTTATTTCTATCAACATTGCCTAGACAGCAAAGTGGTGTATATTTAGGAAAGTGAATCTAAAAGCTGTTTATTCGACAACACTTCATGGAAGACTGATAGAAAACTATACGAAGCAAAACATGTTCAGTTCCATTTTCTTGGCAGGGAATATATAACAAACCTCTGTTTACTCAAAATCCATACAAGTACATCGCATAATAGACACCAGATAAATGTAGATAAATTGCGTGTAGTCGGCAGTGTTGATAAATGTGTGTTTCCGACTGTGTGAGTTTGTGTGTATGTGTGTGCATACCTGTGTGTGTATGCAAGTA
>NW_026407028.1:0-299 GCF_001194135.2 Octopus bimaculoides | reverse complement strand
TGTGTATGTGTGTGTATATGTGTATGTGTGTGTGTGTGTTTGTGTGCGTGTGCGTGTTTTCATTTCTCCTACCACCGGTGCTGGTTTTTTCACGTCTCCGTTACTTCAAGGCGTTAGAATAAGTTCTAAAACTTAATAAATAAGTACTGGTTTCGATTTATTCGATTGAACTGCCCCAGTGAATGCCACACAATCGCTCAATGCAATGATATAAAGAAGTAAAATATAGAAGAAACGCAGAAACACACATAAAGATGTATAGCTAAATAGATCTTCTTATTTTTTTACTTGTTTCAGTC
>NW_026407027.1:0-450 GCF_001194135.2 Octopus bimaculoides | reverse complement strand
GCAAACATGTTTGAATTTTGTCTATACTGGCCTGTTCCGGCCTTCTATTTGTTTCCTCTAATATGTGTTGTGGTATGTTTAATTGTATTTCACCGCTTTCTTTGGTGATTAATTTTCTCATCTCTATTATTTCTTTTGTTGTGTAGGACACAACAGTTTCACTTTGCTTCAAAGCTTCAGCAAAGTTTTTGTTTGTGTTATTGTTGTTATTGTTGTTGCTGGTGCTGGCACTGGTATTGGTGGCAGATGTGGTATTTGTGACTGTGTCAGTGGTGTTGTGGCTTTTATTCATTTTTCCTTCTTCTCTTTCGCTTGCTACTGGTGAAGAGAGCAAAGGTTGAGTTGAACTGTTGCTGCTGCTGCTGCTGTTGTTGTCGTTGTTGTTGTCATTGTTGTTGGGGGTGGTGGTGATGATGGCGTCAGCACAAATGTTGCTTACGTCAGAGACAT
>NW_026407026.1:0-464 GCF_001194135.2 Octopus bimaculoides | reverse complement strand
TCTGTTGTTATTATTTGTATATTCTCCCATATATATATATATTTATATATTCATTCATATACATATCGATTTCATATATAATGGGATACAGAAATATTCAGAATTATACTTGTGTATATATATTTAAATTGATCATGCATCGCTCTCCCACTGTCTCTCGGTCTCTTGCTTTCTTTACCTGTATATATATATACATATACATACCTATATATATATATATATACATACATATCTAATATGTATACATATACGAAAGTTCACGTCCTTTCATAATACAGGTGTCTGTATGTAAGCTTATATAAACATCTAAATATGACACCCTACCTACACAGTCATTCATATGTATATATGAATGTTCATTTTTGCGTAATTGTACCAACTTTAAATATGCCAGTGCTTATGTAAACGTGTTTGTATTCACATATACATATACATACATATATACATATATATATATATATATA
>NW_026407025.1:0-425 GCF_001194135.2 Octopus bimaculoides | reverse complement strand
AATATTGATAATAATAATAATATGTTTATATAATATATTCTTTCATTCTTGTTTCATTCATTTGATTGTGGCCATGCTGGAGCACCACCTTGAAGGGTTTTAGCTAAACAAATCAATATCGGGACTTATTTTTTAAGCTTAGTGTTTATTCTATCAGTCTTTTTTGCTGAGTTGCAGGGGTGTAAATATACCAGCACTGGTTGTCAAGGAGTGAAGGGGTGGGGAACAACCCTCCCCCCACACATACACATGCAATGGGCTTCTTTCAGTTTCTGTCTAATAAATTCACTCATATAGGGCTTTGGTTGGCCTGAGGCTATAGTAGAAGACACTTGCCCAAGGGACTATGCAGTGGGACTGAACCTGGAACCATATGATTGGGAAGCAAGCTGCTTGCCACACAGATTCACCTGACCCTATATATA
>NW_026407024.1:0-233 GCF_001194135.2 Octopus bimaculoides | reverse complement strand
TAGATAGATAGATAGATAGATAGATAGATAGATAGATATAGACATATATAATATATATACATACACGCACATACATACATGCATACATACATACATATATACATACTTATGTGTCTCCGTCTATGTATGCTTTGGATTGATGTAATAAAGTACTTCCATCATACACATTACGGTATTTCTTTTACATACATGTATGTCTGTCAAATTATATACATATCGAATATATATATATA
>NW_026407023.1:0-762 GCF_001194135.2 Octopus bimaculoides | reverse complement strand
TACGACGCTATTGTATAGCTTCACTGCGTATATACTGGCAAAAATGCGTAAGACAAGTTCTTCATGTTTGTTGCACACACGCATTTTTGCCAGTATATACGCAGTGAAGCTATACAATAGCGTCGTATTTATATCGATTGCTATTGTCCAGTAAATATCAACTTTAAATAGAGCTCAAAATTGATCCGTTGAAAATACTTTATTACAACAACAATAACAATAATAATAACACATAAATAGACCTATGTACATTTCGATAGAACATCCAGAATGATTAATACATATTATAAAATATTATAAAATATTATAAAATATAGGATACTCCATCTCCTCAGGGTCCCATTATTATTGCTATCATCACCATCATTATTATTACTCTAGTTTGAATGTTATAATTTTTGAAAAATTGTTTTCTACGGCATGATTTCTTTCTTTCTTTCTTTCTTTCTTACATTCTTTCTTTATTTATTTATTTATTTATTGAATTTGATATTTATTTTGATGATTATTACTCTAACGGATTGTATAGCGTTCTAAATTGAACAGTAAATGAAATTATAATATAAAATTTTTAGGTTTAGATTTGAGGAAATTTACCGTTTGCTCGTTCATTGCACATTTGGGATGGAAAGTTGTGTGCCATCTATTACTTTTTCATCCTGTTTTGTATATTTTCATGGGTCAACTATGAAAATTAGATTTAAATGGTTTCTGTTTTTTTTTTATGTGTATTGCTAATAATAATGACGGTGATGATAGCAA
>NW_026407022.1:0-322 GCF_001194135.2 Octopus bimaculoides | reverse complement strand
GCTTTGATAAATATAATGTTTTCAACACCCATCTAGCTTATATTAAGCATTTAGACTTCAAAACGAAGAGTGGTTTTGCAAAAATGAAAACTACCTCACAGTGTCTAAAATCGACTGGAAATCACGAAATAACCATTTACAAGTTTTGTTGGAGTTTCATGTTTACTTGTAAAAGATTGTGAGTTTGTGTTTCTTGAAAACGGTTGTGACGTTAGTGTACTCTTTGATAAATATAATGTTTTCAACACCCATAAATATAATGTTTTCAACACCCATCAAGACTTCAAAACGAATAGTGGTTTTGCAAAAATGAAAACTACCT
>NW_026407021.1:0-600 GCF_001194135.2 Octopus bimaculoides | reverse complement strand
TATAGGTTTGGACATTTTTGTTGGAATTATAACGATACAAACAAGTGCACCAGTCCTCCATTCCAAACACAACTAATGCGTATGTACCAATGAACATGTCTGTACGGAAATGTTTATGCATACATATGTGTATGTATGTATGTGCGGGTGTGTGTATATATGTGTCCTCTGCATGTATAATAATAATAATTGATTCATTTCTGTGCATGTATGAACATTTGTGTATGTACATTTAAATGTACGTATATGCATTTATGTTTATTTATGCATATCTATGTATATGTTAAAGTATGCATATATATGTGGGTTTTTTCGGTTTTTTTATTTTTATATTTGGATATTTTAACTTAGCCTTATGAACTTTATAATCTCTGAAGAGGCCTAGAGAATCATCCACGTACCTCTATTTCATCTATTAATTACTTCAGTCTACTGGAGTGATATAGATAGAATGAGGCATGTCACCTATAGACTGAAACAGCTGCAAGTCATTATCCCATTTTCTGTCACTATGTGTCATTTTTTAATTACGGATATGACATAATATGTGTTAGTAAACAAATAAACAAGTAAATTGACACAATACAATGTTTGCAAGTT
>NW_026407020.1:0-412 GCF_001194135.2 Octopus bimaculoides | reverse complement strand
AAGAAAAAAGAAAGGAAGAAAGAAAGAAAGAAAGAAAGAAAGACAGAAAGGAAGCCAGAATAAATAGTTTCGAAATTTGGAACAAGGCCAACAAATATTGAGGCGGGAGGGAGGGATATGTCGATTGCAGTGACCCCTAAAAGGACGGAATGCAAAGTTGACCTCAAAGGGATTTGAACTCAGAACACATTTTGTTGATGCAGCAAACTGAGTGGCCAAGTTTGCTTTTAAAACGGTATATTTTTACTTGTTTTAGTCATTAGACGGCGGCCATGCTGGGGCACCACCTTTTTAGACGAAGAAATTGATCCCTGGACTTATTCTTTGTAAGCCTGGTATGTTTGTATGCAAGTATGTATGTATGTATGTATGTATGCATGTATGTGTATATATGTATGAATGTATATTTGTA
>NW_026407019.1:0-416 GCF_001194135.2 Octopus bimaculoides | reverse complement strand
TACCCGGATTTGACCTGACGGAATAAATTTATAATCATATTGAAATTTTAACCATGGCCACGCCATTGGGCATTTCTTTCTTTGTTGGTTTTTCATTCCAAGATACAATGGTTTTAGATCTTGGTTATTTAAGTTTTATATATATATATGACAAGGAGTGATTTAACGGATATTTGGGCTTTATTTCAAGCAGTTCGGGTCGTCACATAGATGTCCCTTTGAACACCTCATTTGCTGCAAAAACTGAAACAGCCATTCCTTTCGATACCCCTCCCAGCCTCTTCTCTCTCCCTCTCACCCTTTATATCACTATTCCCCCATTTATCTACCTATATACATATATGTAGATACGTGTATATATACGCATGAGCACACGCACATGTATATATGCATATGTATACATACATACAAACACA
>NW_026407018.1:14829-19408 GCF_001194135.2 Octopus bimaculoides | reverse complement strand
TCTTCTTCTTCTTCTTCTTCTTCTTCTTCTTCTTCTTTTTTCTTTTTCTTGTTCTTCCTTCTTTTCTTCTTCATCAATTTCTTTTCTGTCTTCTTCGTCTTCGTCCTTTACTTCATCTTCTATTTCTTCTTTAATTGTTGTTTTTCTTCCTCTTCCTCTTTCACTTCCGCTTTCACTTCCTCTGCTCCTTGTTCTTTTCTTCTTCTTCTATTACTACTACGACCTTTCCTTCTACGCTTATTTATTTTCATCCTTTCTCTTATTTCTTTTATCTTTGACTTATTGTAATTCTGCTACCTATTTTTTTTCCTTCTGTTTCCTTATCCTCATCTTATTCGTCATTTTCCACTTACCCTTCTTTTGGAGTTTCTTTCAGATTTCACCCCACATCGTCCGCTTGTTTCCGCATTGCCGTTTTCCATTATCTCTTATATCACTTGCTCGTTATTGTTGTTGTTCTCTCTTTGTGTTCTCATTTTTTTCTCTTTCCTCTTATCTTCGTCCTCCTTCTACTTCACACTGTTCTGCCTTTCTGCCTCGTTTCCGTCTTCTTTTTATTCTCCCCCTTTTCCTTCACTATCTGTTACCAAACATTAAACATTTTTCCTTCCGTCGACTCAAATTTCATCCCCATCATGTTTTTCTTGCTCTCTTTTTTAATTTAATTTCTATCGATACTCTCATCGTATTCATCTTCACCATCCTCGACATTACCATCTTCATAGTCTCCTGTGCAAGCTTTAACACCTTTACCTTTATCATCATCAACATATTATCATCGTCAACAGTCGTCATCAAAATCATCATCATCAGCAGCAACATTATCTTCATTAACACTACTACCATACTCCTGTCCTCAGCATCTTCCTCACATTCATCCATGCTACCACCTCCAACACTATCCTCTTCCTCTTCAACCTCAATATTATTATCATCTTCATCCTCATCTCCTTTCCTTCTCTACCGAGTAAATTTTTAGCCATTATACTTTACATCTTATCATAAGACACTTCTATAGATTTTCTAATCACTAAACATTTTGCTTCATAGACATTTCGATGATAATATTATTTTATTATGAAACTCTTCTCCGCGTTATTTTACCAACTAACATTTTATGTTACAGATATTTGAATGAAAATAATATCGAGAAAATTCAAATAGGATCCTTCGATGATCTGCGCAATTTAAGATTTCTGTAAGTTGGATAAATCTTGTTGATATCGCATTAAATGTGAATGTTATGTAAAACCCACACAACAAAGTCTTCTTGATGTTTTGTTATTCTTATCGCTTATCATCTTCCATATGTTGTTACTCGGATATCACAGAAGACTCTTTTCCCCGAGGATATCTAAATTAGGTTAATTATTCCTGTACAAACTACAGACAGAAAAATCATAGAGAAATAAACAACTTTGCAGTAAACAAAAGCTTTTATTCGCTTAGTTTGGACAGTATATTAAGAGGAGAAAACAGACTTATTAACTTGTGCGTATTTTAACTAATAAAATATTTGTTTCATTCTTTCAGATATTTGCAGAACAACCGAATACAAAACTCTGAGAATGGCGCGTTCTTATTCCTTCCCCGTATTTTTTCCATGTATGTACAACAAATCTTCCTTTATTGGAAAGCCAAAAGTCTTTGTATTCACATAAAAAGATGCCATCAGACTAAACTCATAAAAAAGACGTCATCAAATTAAATTCATAAAAAAATGTCGTCAAACTTAACTCATAAAAAGATGTCATTACTTCTATACTCTTTCTGGAATTACATTATCCTTGTTTCTTGTCAAATACAAGAGACGATACTCTAATCTCTAAAGCACATTCACTTAAAGTTCTGTTTATAATTGCAGCGACCTCAGAAACAATACAGATATGATGTGTGGATGTCATCTGTCAGCCTTGGTAAATTATGTGAACTCAACATTCAGCAGGACTGTGAAGGTCCAGGGCGAGTGTCAGGCAGATCCAGGCAATAACCAAAACAAATTAATACCAATAATGGAATACTCGCAATGTAAAGGTTAGTAAAATCTTCCTTGTTTGTGTTGTTATTTTATTATTATCACTGACAGTACAATCGTTGACAGGCCGGATAAAACACCTAGCGACATTTCATCCGTTAGGGTCTGAGTTCAATTTACGTCCATGTCGACTCTACTTTTCATCCTCTTGGGGGTGAATAAAAAGTATCAGTTGAGCCCTGCGGTTGATGTAATGGATTGCCGTTCTCTCCAAAATGTTCAGGATTTGTGGTTTATTACCATAAAGGAAACTCCAGGATATTTTTGAAGATCACATGATATCGCGTGGTGTTTCTGTTTTGAAAATAAAGTGTGTGCTTTGGCTACTATTTGAGGAGGTTGCGTCACCACATAGAGGCTTCCTCATTAAATCAACGATTATATTTTGATAGGTATTACAAAATTTAAATTACATTCACAGATTTCATAAAGGTTTTCATTCTACAAAAGCATAATTACCACTTTAGTATTATTTCTCTTTATTTCAGTGTTCGCACTTTTTGTGAGAGCAGAATACAAATAGAAAATGCCATCAAGTAGCTTTCGTAGTTTTCTTAGTTTAATTTGTGACAAAACTGAAACAATTGCAGGTGAAAATCGTAACATGCTTCTTTAGTCTCCATTGATAACTAAATTTGAATATGTCACATGTATTGATTCCAACATTATCCCTTTTACATTTGCTTTAAAACACAAAGTAATTATTTTTTCTTATTCTTATACATTACATATTTGGTTCCTAAATATGGATATTTTATTGTATTGTATAGATTACTCGTTATTTCAACGGAATGTGCAGTGTCAAACATGTTCAGGGTTGATGTGCAATGAATCAGAAGTGACAAACTGTACAGGCGATGAGGTAAATTGAAATGTTCCTTTCTTCCTATTTGCTATAATATGCTCATAACCCACACCCAAAGCCAGAATGGCCAAGTATCTTGCATTTGTAACATGCATTTGCTAATTGTTTTCAGTGCCTTATAGAGTCGCAAGCAGATACACACATCCGCTCGATTTTTGACTTAGCAGAACAACGAAGATTACACATCTGAGGGGAGAGAAAGATGACCGGCAATAGGCTGGTTACACAGTTTCAGCTGAGTAGACTGGAGCAACGTAAAATTAAGTGCCTTGTTCAAGAACACAAGGTTCCACTCGTTCCAGGAATTGAGCTCACGAACTTAAGTGTGGCCTCTTCCTTTCTCCTTCTCCAGCAAACGTGGCTGTGCTTAGAGTGGTATGTATGAAGTACTTGTCCTGAGTCAAGCTGGAAGCAAGTTCCGCTGTTCAACGAGCTCAACAAGATTATTAGTGGTAGCAGCCAGCAGGATCAAGATCTCTGAACTGCTCACACTCATTCCCAATTTTGGTGACCTTGAGATATTCATATCTCATAGTATTTTCTATTTGAACGATTGTGTAACAGAATTATCCTGGAAATCCTTAAATTTCAAAGTACAGGCAGCTTCTGGATGTTGCACAAAGTCTGTCTGAAAGTAAGAGCTGCCTACTGTGAAGTGAGTGTCCTCAGGCTATTGGTTGTGTATGTCATAACAGGTATAGGACGGTTCAATTTCTCCTGACCTATGGAACCTTTCTTATGGATGTCCCGATCTTTACTATTATTATTATTATTATTATCATTATTGTTATTAATATTGCTGTTGTTATTGTTATTATTGGCTTGTTTCGTGCCAAGAAATAATTATTGCATGTTTTCTTGGAGTTTATACATTCTTATGACGTCAGCAACATACAATTTTCGGTGGTAAAAATAAAATTTCTAAAAGAAATGGGGACATTCAAAAGATCGCTTTGGTCTAATGTTAGAACGTCAGTCATGTTCACAGGAGATTTGGTATCGACACTTTCTAGCCAAAGGGCTTTTTAAAAACAATATTTATATGCTATTGTTTATAGCTTATCTACTTCAAGATCCAACGTTCCAGAAAGAATATTAATAATGTTTCCATGATCCAGTGATTCCTCTAGACCTAGGTTACTTTTCACTTCGAATTTTGTGTGATTGTTTTCATTTCAGGGTTATAAAATGTGCCTGAAGAAGGGAAACAGTTTTTGTATCCATTTATGCATATTCTGGTTATTGCCATGACTTGAACGTCTAAGTGCGGCCATTTATTTTGATTATCATCTTTTACGAAGGGTACCGGTGTGTTCATTTCTGTTGTTGCTGGTGATTGCAATCGTGGCTGTTCGTACATTTTGCACAGAGAATTCAATGTACTTACCCCCGAGTAAGAAGTTCTGACCGAATTATACAGAATTATAATTATTTGTCGTTTCCTCTCAATGCGTGTGTGTGTGCGTGCGTGTGTGTACATGTGTGTGCGTGTGCGAGCGATCGCGTCTTTATGTGCGTTATTGACACGTGATATGAGGACGTTGCATATTGGGGGCATGTATAAACATCCTTTAAATGCAGTAAGTATAAATAAACGTTAAAGGGGATTATTTATGAAGTCATCTTTCAGCATTTCCTTTGTTGTCGTTTGATAATTTTAAGAGCAATGACTCAAAGTT
>NW_026407018.1:12179-14819 GCF_001194135.2 Octopus bimaculoides | reverse complement strand
TTAAAGGGGATTATTTATGTAGTCATCTTTCAGCATTTCCTTTGTTGTCGTTTGATAATTTTAAGAGCAATGACTCAAAGTTTTCCATCTTAAATACCACCTGTGTTGTTATCGTAGCGGTATATGATTTCTGTGTTTACTGTTACAGCCTGTATGCCGCATCAAATTATCGAGGGATGGCGTTAAACCGAAGTTTGAAAAGTCCTGCAGCACATACAGAGAATGTTTTGATACCATGAGAAACAACACCCTTACATGTAATGAATGGACAAATGGCTCTTCCTGTGTTGCTTGTTGCATCGGAAACTTATGTAACAAGAACGATTTCATAGGTCAGTGTTGTTTATTTCCTGATATAATAAATCCTGATTTATTACAGATGAAAGGTTAAACACATTAAAATAGTTATTGTGTCTTGCCTACCTTGTTTGCCTGTTTCAGTCATTAGACTGCGACCATGCTGGGGCACCGCCTTAAAGACTTTTAGTCGAATGAATCAACCCCAGTTCTTTTTTAAGCCCGGTTCTTTTTCTATTAATCTTTTTTAACTAACCGGAAAGATACGGGGATATAAACACTCCAACACCGGTTATCAAACAGTGATCGTGAGACAAGCACAGACACACACACACGCATACGCATGCATACATACATACATACATACATACATACATACATACATACATATAATTAATAAAATAGGAGATGGAATGTATAATAGAGTTTATTGTGAGCAACACGTTTCGACCCGTCGTTCTAGGCCTCTTCGGGCGCTTTACTAATCATCTATTTATCAATTTTGTATAATTTTCGCTTTATATATATATATATATGGGGTTGCAAACAGCACAACTTTCAGGTTGGAACGTTACAACTGTTCTTTTTTTTTAACCTGATGGTCAAGCCAAAATAATCACAAAGGATACAATAGTTAAAAAATTATCAGTGGCCAGCATATAAGAACGTTAGAACTATTAAGGTGAAATCATAAAGACGATTAGAATTAAGGGCATAAAAATATTCTTGCCTCTATGTTGAAAACAGACTAAATCGTCTAACCAAATTAAATGGCATCACTGTTATTGTTACACACGGGTCGAAAATTCAAGAAGGAACGTAACGAAAATCCATAAAATCGAGTCATGTTTGGGTCAGCCAATTTCTGGATTAACTCAAAGGTTTTTCGTCCGTCAGCAGAGAATAGAGAGGAAATAAATGAAATATTTATATAGACCCACAAAAACGCAGACTCAGTGTCATGTGTAATAATAGTAGGGATGACATTTGATGTGGTTCGGTGTGTGCGTGTGTGTGTGTGTGTGTGTGTGTGTGTGTGTGTGTGTGTGTGCGTGTGCGTGTGTTTAGGCATTCGTAGTAGAGATACAAATATGGCGAATTCTTATCACTCTCTGTAAGTTAAAAAATTACTGAACAGCTTTAATCGATATTTAAAATCTATTGTGATCTCATGAAGCTTTTCAGCTAAACATAGTCTACATATATTTGATCCAGTAACATAAAGTGTGGATTTCTGAGTTTCTTTTCCACTTAAACACATGTGGTATTTTGTTAGCTTTCAAACTCCTCCATGGTTAGCGAACTTAGTAGCCTTTCTTTATTCTTATGTCGGAAACATGTATAAATATATTTTGAAATTGGAAAACTCCGCCAATCCTTGATTACCTTGTCGATATCTTTCCATCCTTGCAATTTAAGATCTAAGGGGATAACTCTTTTAATTTTTTTCTCTTTTACTTTTAGCACTTTTCCGTTTTCCGTTTTCTTAACCTTCCATATTTTCTATATGTTCCCTTCTCAGGTTTTGAACTTTTTCTCTCTTATTCAATTTTATTCATTCGTTATGATATGTAGCTTGTTCCTGAAGAATATGCTTGTGATATTTCACAACATATGAAACTATTAGTAGCACATAAAGACATGTATTGTGTCCTTTAAATAAATGTGTGTGTGTGTGTGTTTATGAAGATGTATTTACGTGAATGTGCATCTATGCGTAATATATTGTGTGAGTAGATACGCGTATATGACTGTTCTCTATCTATGCGTTTGTATGAATGTAGGTTTATATTTATGTATGTGTATGATTACATTGATGTAATTTCTCTTAGTTGGTTAAAATCTTTTGGTTTGTGATTAAAACGGATTGTTCTTCCGTTAGTTATTTATGGACAACAAGCGGTGGTAAAGCTGTAACCCTGATAAAGTAACAGAATATAAACGGGCCAACATTTTACTTATTTTGCAAGTACCTTTGAGCTGTATAGGCTCTCTGGTGTCATCAACAAAAGAAATATAATCATGTGGAATTCATGCATTTGTCAGTTGTAAATTAAGTGAATCTCTTGTCAGCTTCCCTCATCTCAATAAAACTCACTGTTATTATATTGATAATTATATTTATATCTTCATGGTATCTATGACATGTCCCTCATTTACGAAAGCAATGATTCTCTTCTATTTTTATATCCTTCCATAGGCTGGAGCAGTTCCTTTGTAGTTCCTCTGATTTTCAATTCGACGTTTAAATTCAATGAAAATAAAAGTCTTGCTGAAAACTTATCGAGAGCTGTGAGTAGCAATTTATTTTCTCTCTCTCTCTCTGTCTCTCTCTCTCTGTCT
>NW_026407018.1:4596-5552 GCF_001194135.2 Octopus bimaculoides | reverse complement strand
GATACCGTTTCTCAACCAAGTATTTTTTCATGTTAGGGAAGCAGACGATAGTTAAAAAGGGGCTAAGAAACAAAGGCTTTGTGTGCTGGAGCATTGTCCTCATGAAACAAGACCCCTTTCGTCAAGTTTTCTGGGCTTTTTAACATGATAGCCTTTTGTGCGACTGCCTCAGTAATATGGCATAATACACTCCACTGATAATGTAAGCATTATGAATATAATCAATGACACAATGTCTTTTGCATCCCCTAAAACTTTCCGGAAGATGAAACAATCTTGGCCTTCTTTGGAGCAGGTGAAGAGGGATGTTTCCAATCCATGGGTTGTTTCTTTGTCTCCGGATCAAACTGTTGATGTCACAATTCATCCTGACTTCGGAAATGGTCAAAGAAAACAACTTGATATATCTCATACTAGTAGACATACCCAGCGTTGTTCGGGATTTAAATGGCATAATTTGTACATATAGTTCAGTTAGGTTGAAACATGTGACACGGGGAAACGCAGAATTCACTGTATTTATCCTTCTTCCACTATGTTATAAGTTCAAATCTCGATGTGGTCAAAGTGTATCACACATTCTACTGATATTGATGGATTAAAAGTGCATAAACACGTCTGGAAATATTTTATATTTTTCAGTTCTTCTGGTGAGGCGGTACATTCCGAAATGCCAACAAGTCAATATGTGAAATCCTCCAAATGTTCACTATTCACTGGTGTCTGGCAAAAACCAGACATGTCTCAGTGTTACAATACAGAAGGGATCACTCAACAACTAAAGAACATCACAAGTGCAGGCATTGATAAAGGTGAGCGTTTCGAAATACTCTTACTGTAGTATTAGTAGTAATATAGTAGTAATAAGAGTAGGTGAGATATACGTGTGTCCTCCATTACGACAACTATATATATATATATATATATATATGCATACTTAGATGCATATGTCTATC
>NW_026407018.1:4273-4533 GCF_001194135.2 Octopus bimaculoides | reverse complement strand
TATATATATATATATATATATATATATATATATATATATATATATATGTATATGCATAATTATTTATGTATAGTCATGTTTAAAATTACATGTCAAGATTTAAGTCGTGAAATCCCTTCTATTCATCTCTTCCAATGGCGTTTCACAAGAATCGCTTATGAAAACGTACTGAGAGAAGTTATCACTTAGGAGATTTAAGTTTAATTTTATATCGTTAAAACGACTTATTTCATCAGTTCTGTATCGAATGGCTCAATAGA
>NW_026407018.1:3157-4263 GCF_001194135.2 Octopus bimaculoides | reverse complement strand
ACCTCAATTTCTCTGAGGTCATGAAGAAAACTGACGAATATGAAGTGTCATATCTGTAGCCTGTTTTTCGTCTAGGTTCAGTCTGTAATTAAACAGTAATGTTCAAATTGACAGCTGTTTATGATGGATGCTGTATCACAGCTCATTGGCTGTCTTCAACATTATTTATAAACACTTTCCGCCATGAGTATGTCTTATTCAACAACAAAAGATCCCATATTGTTGTGTAACTCCACCTTCCACTGTTTCATTTAATTCCACAAAGTTGGAGACCCTAAGGATGTACAGCAATGAGTATACCACTAATGAACTGAACACATTTAGCAATCTCTGTGCTGTATGGATCTGGAGTGGTTAATTTACTTCTATTGATTCATTAATAATTGTGTGACGTTAAATTTGCATCTAATATTTCATCTGAAAGCAACTGTAAATTCCCTTACAATTCATGCAAAATTTTCTTTTTGCAGAAAATATTGAGGAGGTTTCAACAATACTCCGCGATATTTCCAAGAAATCAGAGTATTTGAAAGCAGAAGATATTGACTTGGCTGTAGACATTCATGAGAAAATGGTGCCATTGATATCGAATGTGTCCGCCAATATAACAGTGAACAATATACTTGTTAGTATCAACGATATGATAAACACACCGGAAGAGGTTTTGGTTGAAGATGGAAAATCAGAGAGAACTGGGAAAAGGTAAAATTCATATCACATTTGTAACTAGTATTATTATTATTATTATTATTAGTAGTAGTAGTAATGTTAGCTGCACCTGCAGCAGTCGTAGTAATAGAAGTAGTAATAGTAATAGTGGTGTTGGTGATGGTGCTATTCGCAGCAGAAGCAGCAGAAGCAGTCTCAGCAGCAGCAGCAGTAGCAGTAGTAGTAGTAGTAGTAGTAGTAGTAGTAGTAGTAGTAGTAGAAGGGGAGAAGAAAAAGAAGAAGCAACAGTAGCAAAAAAAGATTCGATCATCCACATAATTAATGTTATTACACCCATATCAAATTACGTATGTGAAATACACTGTCCGTTGGAGTGGCATCTTGGGGAAGTGTCTTCTGCTATAGCCTCGGGCCGGGCAATGCCTTGTGAGTGGTTT
>NW_026407018.1:0-2872 GCF_001194135.2 Octopus bimaculoides | reverse complement strand
ATATATATATATATATACATACATATGTGTGTGTATGTGTGTATGTTTGTCACCATATCATCACTTGACAACCGATGTTCGTGTGTTTACAGCCCCGTAACTTAGCGGTTCGGCAAAAGAGAACGATACAATAATTGCTAAGTTTGCAAAGAATAAGTCCTTGGGCCAATTTGTTCGACTGCAGTTGGTGCTCCAGCATGGCCGCAGTCAAATTACTGAAACAAATAAAAGAATAAAAGGAAGAATAAAAGAATAATTGAGATTTATTTTCTTGATTTTCTCACAGAATGCTGGACATTATACAAGCAATCGCAGAAAAGATTCCACTGGAAGAGCAGCAGCTCACAGCTGTATATTCTAATCTTGGTATAGGTGCTATGAAAGTGGAGAAGGACACTTTCAATGGTGCTGCCTATGGTATTTCGTTTGGAAATAAAGAAGATGAAGCAAAAACAATGGTACAGTACTTTCTTATGATTACTTTCTTACTAACCATTTGTTCTAAACACCCAAATTGATCAAATACATTACAATGAAATATGATATCATTATTATCGTATAAAGTATGTATGGTATAAAGCTTGATACAGTTTACAATCCAAATACATAATACAATATATATGCGGCACAGATTAGCAATAAAGCTAAAATAATATTCGTTTCAACTTTAGGTCCAAAGCTCGAAGTTTTGGGGAAGTTGTCTAGTTGACTGCACCAACGCCAATTCTCTGTAGAATCTGAAATTAGAGTGTAAAAACGGACGAAATGCTGCTACGTATTCTGTCCGGCGTGCTACGTGTCAGCCCACTTTAAGCCTAACGTAATAATAGAAGCTTTTATACATACAACTGACTTTCGCTATCTTTCTGTTCATTTGATTCATCTAAAAATATAGCATTACTTCGCCCTATGTCATGCCCCTGGGAACCCGAGAACAATAGATTGAGACAGAAAACGGAAAACTGCTGCATACATCAATAATTAGTTGACCAACGTAGAAACTCCAATTTTTACTTCTGTATGGGATAATGGTACCTTTAGATGTTCTGTTAATTGTAATGGTATAGCAGTGTAGTAATCGAGGAAGAAGTAGAAGTTACAACAATAATAATAATAATGACAGTATCTCAAATGACATAATGTTATAAAGAATTATATCGAAATATTGGATTGAAAATCCCCGTTTGGATAGGAAAGGTCCAAGGTTGCCTGTTACAGGAGAATGCTGAACACTCCACGTGACTGGAGATGGACTAACCGATAGCTATTGATAGGAACAGTCAGCACGCCGGACAAAATGCGTAGCAGCATTTCGTCCGTCTTTACACTCTAAGTTCAGATTCTTCAGAGAAATGGCATTGATGCAGTCAACTAGACAAACTTCGAGCTTTGTACCTAAAGTATAAACGATATTATTATTTTAGCTTTCTTGCTAATCTGTAGCCTTAACATTTTGAATTGTATCGTTCACAATTGAAATTCTACTGTCACGGATAATCATCCTTTGTTGAAGGTCCTCCCTAGAGAAGTTGCCTGTTGTTGCTGATTGTTTGAATTGTTCGCTTTTGTTTTCTTTTTGCTCCTCTAGTGGGGGCAAAAATTACTGCATACAATGAAGTACATGCGCATGTCGGCAGCTACGCTGTAGTATCGGGCATGGGAAATATTGTCGAAACAGTAAAATAGACGGAAATCAGAGAAGTGACTATAGACTCAGAGGCAGCAAGGAGCAGCAGAAATTTGTTAAAGAAAGAAGGTACAAAATTGAAGCTGATGCCACCAGAGGAGGTGACAGGGAACATTTCTTCATCATTAATTTTATTCATCCTTCATTCGTTCGTTTTGTGTTTTTTGTCCCCACTGTGGTGTTCTGTCTGTCCTTGTGCTGTCCCGTCTGTGTCATGGCCTGTGTGCCAAATAAAAGAAATAGTAGTTGACGGTGTTAGTCCGATCATATTGGTTACCATGTTTGTGCGACGTGTGTTGGTTTAACAGTCGGTAGTTGAACAGTGAGTGCTGAGTATCGTAACTACTACGCATTGCCTTCTGTGTTCAGATATATTTCTGCGATAGTTTTATATTTAGAAAACCACAACCAACTATTTATTTGTGTAATACCAATTTACACCAGACGTTATACCCACGTCATAAAATTGTCCATAGAACATTTTCTATCCAACAGACCTTTCAACCCAATATTTATGTGCTCCGAGAAACATTATTCCAAAGCAGAATGATTTGATATACGAAGGTCTATGAGACTTTATAACTTCAGCATCATTCAAATGTAGTGGTATTATTTTATTAATCAATTTCATTTCTTTTTCTTTCATTTTCTTCCATTAGATATATAACAACCCACAGTCAGACTCACAAGTAAAGGATTGGTTTGATTTCATTACATTACCAAAGAGTTTATTAAAATTTCTGAGAACCGAAGAACGGTCTAATGTTTCAAGGATTTCGTTTTTATCCATGAAGGATGATAAGCTATATAGGGTATGGAACCAAAGCGGAAATTTGCTTTTCTCCAGCAGACTAAATGCTTGTATTCATTGTTGCCTTTTTCGTATTCATACTAATAAAACACAGCTACAAATGGCTGAGTATATGTACATATGTATATGCATGTATGTGCGTGTGTGTATACAGTTTAGGATGTATCTACAAACTAAAAACAACCGTTGTTTTGAGTTTAGTCTCGTCAAAACGTCTCTTAAGAGACTCGTTCAGAAACGACAAAATAGAATCGTAAAACATCGTTGTTTTGCTCTGATTTAGTCAAAGCAGACATTCTGAGTAAATTCAAAATCATTTTTTTAAATATGCAAATCAGCAAATATAACACTTGTTGATTAATGCAGAACACACG
>NW_026407017.1:9679-12375 GCF_001194135.2 Octopus bimaculoides | reverse complement strand
GTTTGTTGTTAATACAACATTTCAGCTGATATACCCTCCAGCCTTCATCAAGTGTCTTGGGAAATTTCCCCAAGACACCTGGTGAAGGCTGGAGGATATATCAGCCGAAATGTGTTAACAACAAACAAAATGAGGATGAATATCTTTCAAATGCAAATAATGTAAATAATGTACATAATTCTTCATCTCTTAAATATAGAACTGTAAAAACATAGTAGCTTCAAATTTTGGCACAAGGCCAGCAGTCTTGGGGGAGGAGCCAAGTCGATTACATTGAACCTCAGAATTTAAATGGTACTCATTTTATCGACTCTGAAAAGATGAAAGCCAAAGTCAAACTTTGCAGAATTTGAACTCAGGATGTATTGATGGATGAAATACCACTGAACATGGCAGAATTTGAATTCAGAATGTAGAGATGGATAACATGCTACTAAGCATCTTACCCAGCATGCTAACAATTCTGCCAGCTTTTTGTCTTTATAATAATAATAATAATAATAGAAAAAAAATAATAGATGATAGTTTCAAATTTTGGCACAAGGCCAGCAATTTTTAGCAGGTGATATATGTTGATTACATTGACCAAGTGTTTAACTGGTACTTATTTTTATCAGCCCAGAAAGGATGAAAGGTAAAGTTGACCTTGGCAGGATTCGAACTAGGAACATAAAGAGTTGGAAGAAATGCTGCTAAGCATTTTTTCTATGCACTAAAAATTCTGCCAACTTGCTACCATATAAATAATAATAATAATAATACTTTCTACTATAGGCATGAGGTCCAAAATTTGGGAGAGGGGTTAGTTGATTACATCGATCCCAGTACTGAACTGGTACTTGTTTTACCAACCCTAAAAGAATGTAAAGCAAAGTGGACCTTGGCAGAATCTGAACTCAGAATGTGAATACAGATGAAATATCACTAAGCATTTCACCCAGAGTGCTAATGAATCTGCCAGCTCATCACCTTAATAATAATAATAATAATAATAATAATAATAATAATTTCTAACAGTGGCACATGCGAGAAATTTGGGAGCAATCAATAAGCAAAGGCAGTTACACTCCTACCTATAATATTTTACTGATACTGCATTCTATTGATCCTAGAAAGATTAAATAAAAAGTGGACCACTGAAGGATTCGAAATCATAATTTAATGGGACATGAAATAAAATCATGGCTTTGATTCCTAGACTGGGCAGTACATTTTTTCTCTTGTGCAAAATACTTTATTTTCATTTTCCTCCACTCCACTCAGCTGTAAATGAATAACCCTTCAAAAGACTAAAGTTCCATATGCTTATATTTCTAATTTATATACTCTTTCTCATGTATATAATAGTGTGTGCAAATTTTGAGTGTGTGTATGTGAAGGTATGCACAAGGTTTCTTTTATTCTCTCTTCATTTCTTTACTTATTTATATATTTATCTATTGAATGACATATTTATGTAGTTACTTATTAAATTTAGTTTTTTATGTATTTACTATTGAATGACATAACAGGTAAGCTGTTTGAGAGGTATGAATTGTCCATGTGGCATTGTTGTGATTTGGAGATTGGATCTGGAACGATCCAGAGGAGGATGTGATTTTCAACAACTACATAGGCCCCATAGCCCTTAAGCCTGTAACTGATTTGATAGGTGCCAATGCACAAGGCCCTCAAACCTTGAATTGCTCTATTGCTTTCACTAAATATTAATGTATATATTGGATGGATGCCAACAGTTCCATGAAGAAGTGCCAATCTCTCAAAGTAGATGGAACACGTGGAAATGGGAGACCCAGGAAAACATAGGATGAAGAGCTGAAGAATGACTTCAGGATGCCAAACCTTTCAGGTGAGATGACAAAGGACCCAGATGCCTGAAGTCTTGCTGGTACTCTGCAACAGAAGTGCTAAGACCAGTCCCTCTGGTAGTGTAAAGCATTTGTGACAGTGTCATGTAAAAGCACCTATACAGTTCTGTATAGAAGTGCCTGTGTGTGGCATCACATAAAAGCACCCAGCACACTCTGTAAGTGGTTGGCATTAGGAAGGGCATCCAACTGCAGAAACCATGCCAAATCAGACTGGCGTCTGGTGCAGCTCCCCAGTTTGCCAGCTTTGGTCAAATCATCCGACCTATGCCAGCATGGAGAATGGACATTAAATGATGATGATGATGAGTGGTTGGCATTAGGAAGGGCATCCAGCTGTAGAAACTCTGCCAAATCACATTGGAGCCTGTTGTAGCTATCTGGTTCACCAGTCCTCAGTCAAATCGTCCAACCCATGCTAGCATGGAAAGCAGACATTAAACGATAATCATGATGATGATGATATATATATATGATGGGCTTCCTTCAGTTTCTGTCTACCAAATCCACTCACAAGGCTTTGGTCAGTCTAAGGCTATAATAGACATTTGCCCAGGGTACTGCACAGTGGGATTGAACCCAGAACCCTGTGGTTGGGAAGCAAGCTTCTTACCACACAGCCATATACATTATCATATTATATTATATCAACTATGGATGACTAAATTACAACAGGTATATAGTCCATTGTTTGTATTATAGTGCATTGTTGTACCATTCAAAACTTTTTATTCTTTACAAACAATACACAATGCTTCAAGTGAACTACAATAATCTCATATATATATATATATATATATATATATTATATTACATATATATATATAT
>NW_026407017.1:3531-8930 GCF_001194135.2 Octopus bimaculoides | reverse complement strand
GGCACATAAAAGACACCATTTCGAGCGTGGCCGTTTTCGTGCGGGTGACACGTAAAAGCACCCACTACACTCTCTGAGTGGTTGGCGTTAGGAAGGGCATCCAGCTGTAGAAACTCTGCCAAATTAGATTGGAGCCTGGTGTTGCCATCCGGTTTCACCAGTCCTCAATCAGATCTTCCAACCCATGCTAGCATGGAAAGCGGACGTTAAACGATGATGATGATGATGATGATGATATATATACATACATACATATATATACACATACATATATATACACATACACACACACATATATCATACATTTTCCAAATCATCATCATCATTTAATGTCCACTTTCCATGCTTGCATGGACTGGATGAAGTTTATAAGAGGCAGATTTTGCAATGGACGGATGCCCTTTTTATTGCCACCCTCCACCTATTTTCAAGCAAGTTAATATTTCTTCAACGTCAGATTTGTTTTCACAGAATATCAGAAATTAACGACAATTGTGACACTCATTTACAACTATCACATGATATCAAGTTAAAGAGATACAAACACACACACACATGGGCTTCATTCAGTTTCCATATACCAAATTCACTCACAAGGATCTGGTCTTGACACTTGAGCAAGTTACCACACAGTGATAGGTAGATCATGAAACGTAGTTAAGATATAAACTCTGTATTCACATAGCCATACCTGTACCTATCAAACAAAATTACTTGTTACAGCAGTAGAATTAGCAGCAGTAGTAAGAGAGGAGTATAAATCATTGATGCTAGTAATGTATTATTTGTCTAATCCCTATCCTTGTCATTCTTCTGTTCATAGAACACAAAGGGATGCAACTAGATACCACAAAATATTTTGTTAATAATAATGATAATAATAATTCTTTCTACAATAGGCTCAAGGCCTGAAATTTTGAAGGAGGGGACTAGTTGATTGCATTAACTGCAGTGTTCAACTGGTACTTATATCATCCCCAAAAGGACGAAATGTAAAGTTGACCTTGATAGAATTTATACTCAGAATGTAAAGCAGGATGATATTCCATTCCGTCCGCCTTTATGTTCTTAGTTCAAATTCTGTCGAGGTCAATTTTATGCTTCATCCTTTTGTGGTTGATAAAATAAGTACCAGTTAGCCCTTTCCCTTGAAATTACTGGCCTTGTGCCAAAATTTGAAATCAATATTACTTTTGAAGTGGACGTTATATGAAAATGAAGGGTATCTTGGCAAGCATCATGATCAATCCCATCCCTGGTTGATACCATGTTATTGCAGTTACTTTGATGTTCTTTGTCGTTGTTTAACCCCAGGGCAATCCTGTTGGAACAAAATTAGGGTTCTTAGAGATACATAATTTTAATAATAATAATAATAATAATAATAATGGAAAAGATGGTAGAATACAAGTTACTAAAAGATGAAATTGCATGAATGTGGGCAATGAAGAGAGTGACTGTCATTCCAGTAGTTGAAGGGCATTTGGAGCACTAACAACCAATTTCCAGAAATATGTTGGAGAAATTGGAATTGACATGAGGGTAGAACATGCTAAAAAAAAACTCCTTTATTGGGGATAGCAAGGATTTTGAGATTGATACTTGAATGTTAAGTATCATGGAAAGAGATCCTATAAGACTTTTGACAACAGGTTGCTGTCTGCTCTTACAGAATTAACCAGAGCAAGTAAAATTGAGAGCTCTGAGGAGTAAAATATAGTAATAGTAATAAGTGATAAAAATCATAAATATTTCAAAATTTTTTTCATGAGGCCAGATACTTTATCTTACTGACTCCAAAAGGATGAAAGGTAAAGTTGGCTTTGGTGGGATTTGAACTTAGAACATAAAGAGCTGGAAGAAATGCCATTTAGCATTTTGTCTGATACTAACTAGTATACTGACTCACCCACTTTTATAATAATGCTTGGTTCTGAAATTCTGGGGGGAGGAGGTTAGTTGATTGCATTGACCCCCCCCCCCCCAATGCTCTTAACTGGTACTTATTTAATCAACCCTGAAAGGATGAAGGACAAAGTGGACCTTGGCAGAATTTGAACTCAGAACGGGAATTAGTGATTCTGCCAGCTCACCACTTTAATAATAATAATGAGAATACTAAAAATGAACCTGACCACTCTCAAAAATTAAGTAAAAAAAAAGGAAAATTAATCCAGAATCCTTGTTTGGTACCTGATCAATCCCAACGGTAGTCATGGAATGTGAAGGCGGGTGTGCGGGCCATGTTTGTAATGCTGTGTGTGTCTCGTCTGCAGTGGAAACGGGGACAGTTTTCTTTATGAAGACCTTTTTTAGTCTATCCACTGATATAGTGTCTTTATAACTATTAATGTCGATAGTGAAAAATTTATCTGTGTGGGAAAGAAAATGGAAAGGATCTGCATACGGTGCTGTTAACAGAGGTTTAACAACATCATTGCGCACAAAAACGTGAGTCCAAGAAGTAAAGCTTCCTTCAAGGCAGAGAAAGAAATGCAATTGTCAAATAAGTAAGAGGTTTTAAAATTGGTAAAACTAAAAATTGTCAAGGATAAATTAAATTTATTATTGTTACTAAATATGTTAGTGTTATTTAATTTCTGAACGGTTTTGCTGCCATTTGTTTATGTAGTTTGATTTCTTTATCCATCAGTTTCTACTAAGATAGAGATGCAAGTAAAATTAACAATAGAGAAATGCAAATGAAACTTAGGAAACAGCAACGCCACCATAATTTATGTGGAAACCAGGAGTGTGCTTTCAAGGGAGATAATCAGAGATCGTAATACTTCATGTAAAGTAAAGTGGATATAACAAATAATCTAGAATCCTTGTCCGCCACCAGATCAATCCCAAAATCTAATCAGTTCATGCCAATCACGTGACCAAACATCCCTGAAAGTTTCAACCGAATCCATCCAGCGGTTCTTAAGATATCTTGTCCATGGACAAACAAACAAACAAACACGGCTGAAAACATCCGCCTTCACTAAGGTAGAGGTAATAATTCTTTGGGGCTTGAATAATTCACCTCTGGGTGTTTTGTTCAACATCCTTGAACAACCCTTATTCTAGGACCTTTTGAGCAGGTTGGGCTGCTCAACCTGATGAAAATTCTAACTGGGCTTCACCTGCAAGGTCATGCACTGTTTATCTTGATATGGTTCTGATGCATGTGCTTGGTGTACCCTTGTCAGATGGATAGTCATGATGGGTATACAGGGATTTGTATATTTTACCAAGTGTCACTTTGATAGCATGCACTGCTCTCTCAATAATAATAATAATAATAATAATAATAATAATAATAATAATAATAATAATGGTTTCAAATGTTGGCACAAGGAGAGCAAGTTCAGGGCAGCAGGTAAGTTGATTACATTGACCCCAGTACTCAGCTGGTACTTATTTTATCAACCCTGAAAAGATGAAAGGCAAAGTCAACCTTGGCAGAATTTGAACTCAGAAAGTAAAGATGAATGAAATACCACTCACCATTTTGTCTGGTATGCTACCAGGACAAAATCATGATGATGATGATGGTGATGATTTTGCCCAGTGAGCCCATGATTCAACCAGCTACCCGCTATAGAAACAATAATAATAATGATACTAACAATCCTTTCTCCTATAGGCACAAGGCCTGAAATTTTTTCGGGGAGGGAGCAAGTTGATTACATTGATCCCAAAAGGGTGAAAAGCAAAGTCGACCTCGGTGGAATTTGATCTTAGAATGTAAAAACATAGGAAATGCTACTAGGCATTTTGCCAGGTGTGCTAACAATTCTGCCAGCTCACCACCTTACTACTAATAATAATAATCCTTTCTACTAAAGGCACAAGGCCTGAAATTTGGGGGAGGAGGATAGTTGATTACATTGACCCCAGTATGCAACTGGTACTTAATTTATCACCCCTGAAAGGATGAAAGCAAAGTCGACCTCAGCGGAATTTGAACTCATAACGTAGCTGCAGGTGAAATACCACTAAGCATTTCACCCGGCATACTAATGACTCTGCCAGCTCACTGCCTTAATCATAATAATAGTGATGATGATGAAAGAAATAATTTTGACAAAAACAATTTGTAACAGGGGCTCATGGGTTAGTTCATTAAATTGACTTGAGGACTTGAATGTTTCTTTATTTTACTGACTTCTGAAGGGTGAAAGGTATGGTTGACTTCTGTGGGGTTTGAATTCAGTACCTCAAATGACAGAGGGATGAAAGCAAACAAAAGAAATTATCAGGTAGAAAAGCTAAAGAAAATAAAAAAAAAAAAAAAAAAACAAAAAAAAAACACACAGCAGTAATCAAAATAAGAAAGCACATTTTTTTCTGTACCATGCAGTGTATTATATATATATATATATATATATATATATATATATATATATACATACATACAGATACACACACAGGCATGTGTATGAGTGAGCATATGTCTGAGTGTGTGTGAATGTGTGAGCATGCATGTGTGTATACACACACATACATGTGTAACATTGTACTGGTACAAGATCAAAGATCACATACAGGTTCCCCATAATAGGACAGAATGCTCCTGGGACAAAGCTGCTAGTTCTTTGAGGAATTCTTCAAGGATGATGGCACAGTGAACTGCATTCCTTGTTCTTAGGTTCTCCATTGGATTAACTTCAAAGTGCTCGTTCGGGGACTGTTGGTTGATGTAGCGATAGCCACGGCCTCCTGGCATACTTTCGAGCGTTGATGGTCGAGTGGACCGATCTTGTAGGGCCACTTTAGCGAACAGCTGTCCAGATTTTACTGTAATGATAATAAGAAATTAGTATAAGTGTTTGTGTGTATATGTGTGTATATATACTAATATATATATACATATAAATATAAATAGATAGATATTACATAATATAATATAATATATTATACAAAAATAATAATAATAACAATAATCTTTGGTTGGAGTCTCTTAAGATCACAATCCATATTTCTGGGATGATTACAGTGTAGTCTTTAGTATTCATGAGCATTGGGTAGATCATCTTCAAGGATTCATTTCTTCAGGCGATATAACTTTAATGGATATTTAACTGAGGGATGCTTATCCCTTTTGATCAGTGCGAAGGTTGTCTATAGATACTATGGACTACACTGTAATCATTCTAGGAATACTGTGACCTTAAGAGACATGTGATTTGTGGAAATGCATGTAGCGATGCATTTAAATGTTTAGAAATTCCATCCAAGATTACTGTTATTATAACTATATTTATCTTACAATATATTGGTACAGTTTGATGTAGCCTCCATAACCTGGTTCACCAGCCAGTGTCATTAGACTGTGGCCGGCATAATAGAATAGGAGCTTTATTTGTATATTCAAAACATTTCCCATAAATAAATTTAAACGATATAAT
>NW_026407017.1:2019-3435 GCF_001194135.2 Octopus bimaculoides | reverse complement strand
ATATATACACATACATACATACATATCAGTGGTGAAGGGTGACTAGGAAACTAGGGCATGCAGCCTCCCCCACCTCCCATGGTGGTTGGGAGTGTGTTCCAAGTGTTCCACCCTCCCCTGCTTTACACGAGAAGTGTAGTATTATATACTTTGAAATATGGGGAGTCTGAAAATGAAAATAGTCCCCCCCCCCACCTATGATGCACCATTTTGAAGTAGTTAGTAATACACGAGTAACATACATATAACTTTGGAAATCACCTTCCAACAATTTCATCCTGTAGTAGCTACTCAAGCTGTCAACTCTGAGAAATAAGTCAGAATTCTTTTTAAAGTTTGGAAGAAAATTCAACATTCACAAACTCTTGAAGCTGATTGTACAACTTCTGTCAGTGATGCAGCGTTTCTGTCTTTACTGACATCAACTTATTCACTAAACCTTTCTTGAAGCTGTTCTTCTCATCAACAAATTGCAAAATGTGTGACAGTTAAGATTTCATTCGAAGATTTGTAGCTTCACCAAACATAACAGCAACAAATGCTGTTTTTCTTTATGATTGGCTTAATTACACCTTCACTTGTAACAGCTATACAATTAAATGATTTCGTTTTGAATATCACATAAAAGTGATATTCATTTTCAATATAACTTCAAAGCGGAGAAAATGTGTTCTTATACTGACAAACTAACAGACATAGGAAACAGAAAAATTTGTTCAGAATGGGTCATCTCGTCATTCACTCAGATTATTCATAATACTTCCAATCAAAATAGTGATGACATTCCTTTGCCATTTGACCCTTCTAGGCCACCAAAAGCTAGAATAAAGATAACAGACCGCCAGTGAAATTCATTGTTCCCAAAAATATGTCTCTCCTTCTAACTAGTTTGGATAATTATAAATACTAAAACATGGTAGGAAAAAGTTTGTTGGCAAAAAGGAGATGACGCAAAGGCGACCACAGGCAGAATCCAGTGAGTGAGATAACTCAACTGAGAGAAGGCTTACAGTGAGAATGTTCATCTATGATACAGTGTCTTATCACAACACCACTGCTGTTTAGATGTCAGGCACAATGAAGGTATCATTTTATCGACTTCCTACACTTAACATTCACTCTATCTTCCTCTAATTCCTAGTTAACCAGCTAGCAGTTGACCAAGCATAAACAGCAACAACATACAAGAAAAGATAACTCTATTGTTTATATATGATACACACACATGCCTGTTGAGGCATGGCTTTATACAAAGTAACGGTAAATAAATATTTCTTTACAACTTCGATCACTGTTCTTCTTCCATCTTGCACATCTGCAACAGCAACACCCAATACAATCATTAACTGCTGACTCCAACATATATCATAATGCAAACTGTTAACTGGCAACCAACACCTTAACAACATATATATA
>NW_026407017.1:0-1854 GCF_001194135.2 Octopus bimaculoides | reverse complement strand
TATATATTTATATATATATGTGTGTGTGTGTGTGTGTCTGTGTGTGTCTTTGTGCGTGTATTTGTCCTCCACCAATTCTTGACAACTGGCATTGGTGTGTTTACATTCCCGTAACTTAGCAGTTCGGTATGAGAAACCAAAAGAACAAGCACCAGGCTTTAAAAAAAGTACTGGGGTAGATTCATTAGACTAAAAATTATTTAAGGTTGTGCCACAACATGGTCACAATCTACAAGTTGAAACAAGTAGAAAATAAAAGATAAAATGTGTACTCTTCGGTACCGAATAATTGTACGAAATATATCAGAAAGCAATAAAACAAACTTGTAAATTGACTAAATATGCATATCTCATCTAAATCTGTCCGACTTTGAGGAAAGCCTCAGGAAATCCTCAGAATAGGCAAGTTTTTTATCTTTTTGCAGCACAAAACAGTAAAAGCATCAGCGCTTCAAGAGAAAAAAAAGTGGACATGTCTGCTGGTTTAACATGGCTGAAAGGTAACCAGTAGAATATCTGCTTTCTCTGTCTTTCACTTTCTTGGTCACTGCTCTTACTATGACTGAAAGCATGCAGTAAAAAATTTGCTTTCTGTTGACAACTTAACACAGCTGAAAGGCAAGCAGTAAAATATCTGCTTTCTCTGTCTTGACCACTAATTTTTTGTTTCCCTTCTTAAAAATAATAGAATAGAAAGAAAATAACAGGACATGCGTAGGCTTGAAGGAAGCGAAGCTAGTATGATCCGCTGCATGTATAATGTCAGTGTGCATACACGACAGAGTGTAAGCACCCTGAGAGAAAAGTTGGGCATAAGAAGCATCAAATATGGTGTGCAAGAGAGGAGACTGTGCTGGTATGGCCATGTGTTACATATGAATGAAGACAGCTGTGTGAGGAAGTGCCACTCCCTAATTGTAGAAGGAACCGGTAAAAGATGTAGACCCAGAAAGACAAGGATGAGGTGGTGAAGCATGACCTTCGAACATTGGGTGTCACAGAGGCAATGACAAGTGACCAAGACCTTTGGGGATACGCTGTGATTGAGAAGTCCCAGCAACTAAAGTAAGATTGCAGCCACACTTGTCCAGTCCTGTTAAGAATACTCCTGATGTGATACGATATGCTTGAGAAGACCTGTTGAATTAAGTGAAACCAATATTGTGGCTGGGGCCGGTGCCCCCTGGCTGGCTTCCATGCCAATGGCATGTAAAAAGCACCATCTGAACATTGTCGATGTCAGGTTTGCCTGACTGGCTCCTGTGCCAGTGGCATGTACAAAACACCAACCGATTGTGGCTGATGCCAGTACCACCTGACTAGCTCCTGTGCTGGTAGTATGTAAAACACACCATCCGAACATGATTGTTGCCAGGTCCACCTTACTGGCTCCTGTGCCGGTGGCATGTAAAAAGCACCCACTACACCCTCGGAGTGGTTGGCATTAGGAAGGGCATCCAGCTGTAGAAACTATGCCAGATCACATTGGATCCTGGTGCAGCCTTCTGGTTCACCAGTCCTCAGTCAAATCATTCAACCCATGCTAGCATGGAAAGCGGATGTTAAACGATGATGATAATGATGATGATGATGATATATATATATATATATATGGGAAAAATTAAGTTCAAAAGAGAACAATTCAAACTTTTAAGAGGTCCAAAAAGAGAGAAAGAATGATTTCTAATAGAGATTGATTATATTCATAAAAAACAGTCAGAGAAGTAATAAGAATATGAAAATAGTAGTTGAAAAATATCGTTATAGGTATAAAAATAACAAATAATTATAGAAAAATGGAGGAAAAAAGATGTTGAATCAAAATTAGATTTAATACAAAATAAGATTCAATAC
>NW_026407016.1:0-350 GCF_001194135.2 Octopus bimaculoides | reverse complement strand
GCTTCCGGCATGGGGCTCACAACTACAATTTCCATTTGGTTTTATTTTAATATTGATGTTGATGTACTTGGCTCAATAGGTCTCCTCAAGCACGGCATGAGGTACTTTTGAGTGGGCTGGTTATGCGGCACTGGTGTAGGTTACAGCTGTGGACTCACTTTATTTGCCGAGTCTTCTCAGTCACAGCATACCTTCAGAGGTCTTGGTCTTTTTTCATTGCCTCTGTAAGGCTCAACATTCGAAGGTCATGCATCACCACCTTATCCCATATCTTCCTGGGTCTTCCTCTACCCTGGATTTCTTCCACTGTTTGGGAGTGACACTTCTTCACACAGCTCTCCTCATCCATC
>NW_026407015.1:0-260 GCF_001194135.2 Octopus bimaculoides | reverse complement strand
ACATATAGTGGCCTATTATTGTTATTGTATTTCAGATTGATCATTTCATTGTTGTTGTATACCAACGTTTATCTGTTTTTCAGAACAATTGACCATAACATCGTAATGTCAATAATGTAAACAGCATATCATTATTTTTCTCACAGTCACAAGTAAAGACATGCAATGCCAACAATAATGCATACATGCACAGAACTAACATATTTACATACACACACACATATATACACATACACACATATATATATACATATACACAC
>NW_026407014.1:0-1164 GCF_001194135.2 Octopus bimaculoides | reverse complement strand
TATTAATACTATTAAAGTATTTATGTATTTAATACGAGCGATTATATATAGTTTATAATATAATTATTATTAATATCAGGAAATTGATATTAGAAAATTCATCGGAAAGATGTATATGTGTGTAGAATAACTGTTGTATTAAAAATATAAATATATAAAATATATGAAAATATATATAAGTATAAATATATAATAATAAATATGACAGTTTAAAAGGTTTGAATTAAGTTTTTAAAGCATCTTATGATCATTTCGCAGAAGCGCTGTCCCTATAATGGAATCCTATATTGATAAGCATTTATAGACAACACTTCTGCTCTTCAGAAATTTGTATGATTTATCAAATGGTAGTTTTTAAAAATATGAAGTAATATGGGGAAATGGTGTTTGTTTGAAATATAAATTAAAGATTAAAAATGACTGCTTTTGATTTTCGTAAGTACACTTTAGTATGAGAGTCTTTAATCCATATATGCTTCCTTGGTTGGTCTTCTGTAGTAATCCATAATAATTAAGTATAAAATCCATTATATTATCCTGTATTCCAAATAGAGTTCATAGACTTAGATAATATACAATAATAGAATCCTATATTGATAAACATTTATAGATAACTCTTCTGCTCCTCAGAAATATCAAATGTGAAATTTGTATAATTTAACGAATGGTAGTTTTTTTAAATTATGAAATTATATGGGAAAATGGTGCAGTAATTTTTAATTTAGATTTCAAACAAACACCATTTCCCCATATTACTTCATATTTTTAAAAAACTTCCATTTGTTAAATTATACAAATTTCACATTTTATATCTCTAAAGAATTGTCTATAAATGTTTATCAATATAGGATTCCATTATTAGGACAGCACTTCTGCGAAACGATTGTAAGATTCTTTAAAACTTAATTCAAAACTTTTAAACTGTCATGTTTATTATTATTATATATTTATACTTATACATATTTACATATATTTATACATATTTATATTTTTAATGCAACAATTATTTTACACACGTATATATCTTTCTGAAGAATTTTCTGATATTGATTTCCTGATATTAATAATAATACATTATATAAAAAATATATATACATATATATATATCTTTACTCTTACTCTTTTACCCTTTTACTTGTTTCAGTCATTTGACTGTGGCCATGC
>NW_026407013.1:1343-2027 GCF_001194135.2 Octopus bimaculoides | reverse complement strand
ATATATATATATATATACTTACACACACATTTACACACATATACTTACATGTCTGTTCGTGCCCATGCACATATACATTTCCATACACAAAATAGATCTGTTGGGCGAGAGCTCGGGAACAATAAATAAATAAACAAATAAATACATACACCGAAGAAGAAAACGACAGATAGACAGAAGACGAGAGAATAAAAAGAGTTTGCGCTTGTGTGTAATTGTATGTTAAGAAAACGTATATCGGCCACTGGAGCGTTCAACATCATGTCGCCATTGTCTTGTAACAAAACGTCTGATAAAGCTCATAGACACACTCGCCACATTTCGACAAAGACATGAAATAACAACAACAAGGACAACAAGAAAATAGAAGTAAAAAAGAAAATGCAGAATAATAACAACAAAATGTAGAAGAGCACTAATAACAAGAAGAAGAAAAATCAACATTATACAAAATCAAAACTACATTGAGGTAACGATATAGGAATTAAAATGAAAGGAAAGAGAAACATAATGGACGACTTGTTGATTATTCCGTCTTGTGCAAATATGTTTATTATATCTATACTTGTGAATAAGGGGGTAGTGACAATGAAAATAAAAATGGAAGGAAAATGATGATGATGATGATGATGATGATGATGATGAAGACACTGCTGCAAATACAACAAGTAAAAGTAGTAGTAG
>NW_026407013.1:0-428 GCF_001194135.2 Octopus bimaculoides | reverse complement strand
GTGGTGGTGGTGGTGGTGGTGGTGATGGTGGAGGAAGAAGTGAGCGAGATTACAAGGACAAGTTTGAATGGTAACTGGTTTTGGCGAAACGCTAAAAGACATTTAATATCATGCACCATGGAGCAATAAGGTTGTCTTTTGAGAGTAACTTTAATTCCTATTGTGCGTATCCAGTCAAATACTTGCTCATGCGCAACAGTGTATGAATATGTATGTATGTATGTATGTCTGTATGTATGTATGTCTGTATGTATGTATGTCTGTATGTATGTATGTCTGTATGTATGTATGTATGCACATACATACACATACATACACACATACACACAAATTTATATATGTATATTATATGCATGTACATATACATATATATATTTTTTTATGTATATATATATGTATGTATATATATATATATATGTATATATATA
>NW_026407012.1:0-627 GCF_001194135.2 Octopus bimaculoides | reverse complement strand
ATATATATTCATTTACTTGTTTCAGTCATTTGACTGACCATGCTGGAGCACACCTTGAAGGGTTTTAGTCAAACAAATCAACCCCAGAACATTCTTTTTTTAAAGCCTAGTACTTATCCTGTCAGTCTCTTTTGATGAAGCAGTAAGTTATGGGGACATAAATACACCAACACCGGTTGTCAAGTGATAATGAGGGAACAAACACAGACATAAAGACACATAGGTACACACACACACACATAGATACACATATGCATAGATACACACACATATATACAAACACACACACACACACACATATGACGGGCTTCTTTCAGTTTCCGTCTACCAAACCCACTCACAAGGCTTTAGTCAGCCTGAGGTTATAATAGAAGACACTTACCCAAGGTGCCATACAGCCATGTTTATTATAACCATCTCTAACTATTTATTGCTGGCAACAAATTAAAGCTCCATCCAAATATAAATTTTGCGTTATTTCATTCTCTGTCTAAGATCTGTGTAAGATATCTTCTAAGATATCTTCTAAGATATCTTACATGTTTGATTTTGTAACTCATATTTGCAGATGAAACATGTGTAATGATGAATAAATAATTCCCCCAAAATTTTTACAATCTGTTGTTT
>NW_026407011.1:0-320 GCF_001194135.2 Octopus bimaculoides | reverse complement strand
CACACACACACACACACACACACACACACATATATATATAAATGTATATCTATCTACAGATATATGCATGTATTTTGTATGTAATTATCTAGTTACGGTGCGCATATACATACATGCATGAGTATATATGCATACACCTATATATATGTATATTGATATGTGTATATGTATCTTTATATATGTATATATGCATATATCTATATGTATACATACATACATACATAAATATATATATATGATGTATGTATAGTAGTATAATGATACACATCACACATACAGTCATACAGAAATACGCATACACCAACACCCGTTTGCATAAA
>NW_026407010.1:0-294 GCF_001194135.2 Octopus bimaculoides | reverse complement strand
CATACATACATACATACATACATACATACATACATAAATACATACATTTATCCACGCGTATGTGTGTATATCTATTTATTTACATCTATGTACACAATATTTTAACAAGGATACTATTGATTGTGCTTTGGTAGTTCGGCCAACTAAATCGAATGACGTTGAAAATGAAATCTTTGTAGTCACTGTGAAATGTTTTCTTATTAAAGAATATTAAATTCTAATATTGCATATCCTTTGAGTAATGCTTTACTTCATTTTATAAACACACACACACGCACACATGCATGTATATGC
>NW_026407009.1:0-215 GCF_001194135.2 Octopus bimaculoides | reverse complement strand
ATGGTATTGCGATGTGGATGTTTGATGGTATTGCGATGTGGATGTTTGATAGTATTGCAATGTGAATGTTTGATGGTATAGCAATGTGTATGTTTGATGGTATTGCAATGTCAATGTTTTGATGGTATGGCAATATGGATGTTTGATGGTATTGCGATGTGGATTTTTGATGGTATTGCGAAGTTAATGTTTGATGGCATAACAATGTGAATGTT
>NW_026407008.1:0-222 GCF_001194135.2 Octopus bimaculoides | reverse complement strand
ATATATATATATATACATTCACACACAGACACACACATACACAAACACACATATACATATTTTAGGTTTATGCGTGTTAATGTGTGTATATGTGTTTCACTGTGTATGTATAAACAGCAAGGACATATAGAAATAATAGGACAGCAATAGTACAATAACAACAATAATAATATCAATAAAGATACCAATAATAACAGAAAGGAAAAACAACAAAAGAAACGG
>NW_026407007.1:0-475 GCF_001194135.2 Octopus bimaculoides | reverse complement strand
TATATATATATATATATATATATATATACTCATATATGAGAGTGCATAAACATTTGTACACAGAAAGAAGACCCTTGACAGTAATTCTTACATGCTAAAAAGGGCTGTTAAACCCAGACTACGAAAAAGATATCTTCTAAAGGTCTTTAGAATTATTTTTTCGTGGTTTGGGTTTAACTGCCCTATTTAGCATGTAAGAAGTCCTGTCAAAGGTCGTCTCTGTGTTCATAAATATTTATACAGTCTTATATATGAAAATGTGCTGTCTCATGACTTTTATTACCCATGCAAACCACTTGGTAATATGTTATCCTAATTTTTACCCTTATGAATTGAGACAGTATATATATACATATATACATACACGTATATAAATATATATACGCATATATATTGGGGTATATAAACCCTCGACGGAAAATGTAGGGTATGCCGTAAGCATTAACATCTATCTATCTATCTATCTATCTATATA
>NW_026407006.1:0-334 GCF_001194135.2 Octopus bimaculoides | reverse complement strand
TATATATATATATATGTGTGTGTGTGTGTGTGTATGCATAATATATATGTATGTATATGTATATATATATGTATATATGTATGCGTATATATCTATGAATGTACGCATGTTTATTTATGTGCATGTATATATGAGTATATATCTGCGCATCTATAAAAATGTGTGCGTACGTATTTGCTTGTGTGTATTTTTGTTTGACTGGATCTTTCTTTTCACTTGTTTCCTCCAATATATCTCTATTTATTTACTTGATCTATATGCATGTGTTTATATACACACACACGCACACAAACACATACATACTTACAGATAGATAGATAGATAGATAGATAGA
>NW_026407005.1:0-328 GCF_001194135.2 Octopus bimaculoides | reverse complement strand
GATAGATAGATAGATAGATAGATAGATAGATAGATAGACAGACAAATAGGCAGGCGTTGGTGTGGCAGCGTGATAATAAGCTTGCTTTACAAGCACATTGCTCTAGGTTCAATCCCACTATGTGGTAACTTGAACGGGACCTTCTACTATAGTCACGGGATAATGACTTTTGAGTGAATTCGATAGAAAGTAACTGAAAGTCGTTTGTCGTCTGTGAGTGTGTTTAGGTGCGCTTGCTTGTGTGTGTGTGTGTGTGTGTGTGTATGTGTGTTTATGTGTATGTCTTAGTTATCCAGAACAGAATATGACAACCGATGGTCTTATGTTT
>NW_026407004.1:0-483 GCF_001194135.2 Octopus bimaculoides | reverse complement strand
ACATATACATACATATATATAGATGCATATATATCTATATATCTACATATCTTTACCTATGTCTATCTATTCATCTATCTATCTATATACCGTTAATCCTCCAATATAATCCGCACTTTCATCTCAAAATTTAAAGCTAAAATTCCTAGTGCGTACTATATACGAGGTCAAAAATGAAAAATATTTTTGAAGAAGAATTTTCTCAGTGATAAATATGTAAAGGCAATTTACTTAATATTTATTTTTCACTGACGTTATTTGCTATTTCTTTATTTTCTGCAAAGTGCACAAAAAAGCTACACCTTTGCATTACGTTATATATACAATAATAATAAAGGACGTTACCGTATATACGTTTACAAAACAAGGACGTTATATAGACCTCCTTGACTTAAGTTAGAGAATGGGTGGGTATTATACACAATTTTTATGTTTTTTCAGAGGTACAGCCCCCTAAAAATCCCCTGCGTATTATACTCAAGG
>NW_026407002.1:0-467 GCF_001194135.2 Octopus bimaculoides | reverse complement strand
TTACGTTTCTATGTTATGAAAAATATGTTAGAGGTAGAGAAAAGGTATTATATTAAAGAGAGGAAGAAGAAGTAAGAGTGTAAAATGTAACCAAGTTAATCTATGACTTTGTATGTATCACTTTCTCTCCCTCTCCCTCTCCCTCTTTTACTCTTACTCCCTATAACAACGCCGGTACAGGGAGAAGGGAAGGAATATAAATGTTGCTAGAAACGACAGCCAAATCTCCCTTAAATCACACAAAGTAAACGGAATTTAAAAAATCTAATTACTGCACTGGAAAGTTCAGATCGAGAAAATTCCATTGATGTAAATATTTTTACGAAAAAGTGGAAAATGTGGATTTCTATAAACATTCAAAAAGGCTTCACACAAACACACAATTTCAGATTTATATATTAAGATTAATAACTCTCTTAGCTATATTAATAACTCTCTTAGCTTTTACTATCTTTTTTTGTCCTATG
>NW_026407001.1:0-589 GCF_001194135.2 Octopus bimaculoides | reverse complement strand
GGTATATAGGTATTTTGAATAAGATTAGTTGAACCATTGAACTCGCACTGATGACCTAGACTTGCACTAAATATGTTATTTATTATTGTTGACTAGGTGTATATTTATATATTGTTCTACGTACGTTCTCCATTTCAGTTTGACATGATGTTCATACGAACATATCAAATACAATTTTATATTCAATACAATTTTTCTCAATGAATTTTCAATAATAAATGTCTTTCTTTCACTTAATTTACCAAATAAAATATTCTTTCAGATACTGAAAGATTGAATTATGATATAATTTAATCAGTTTGTAAAGAACAAAATCTATATCTAGTTGATTTCGACTGTATTTACGTTTTTACAATGACGACTGGGAAATGTTTCTATAATAGTTAATTTACTCTGATTCGAATTCTCAAGAAGATATTAAATTGAATAGGTGTGTGTCCACTGTGGTTTATATAATGTATATTTGATTGCTACAAGGTGTCGATATACAAATTAAAACAATATATCAGCAATCCTTTTCCCGTTTCAAGGACCAGTGCAACAGTGTGTATTTTTCGTTTTGGAGACGTGTAATATAAATCTCATTTGT
>NW_026407000.1:0-470 GCF_001194135.2 Octopus bimaculoides | reverse complement strand
AACGACCCAACCACAAAGAAAAATAATGTTCTCCAGAAAAAATTCAGCAAGAACCAGAACATAAGCGGGCAAAACAAAATGAAAAATATACAAAATAAAGAATTAATCAAAATAAAGAATTAATCGTTTACCCATAAACTTTTTTTTACTTACGTAAAGACGTCCGTGGTTCTTCTGTACAGTCGTTCTAAAATCAGTATAATTTGCAGAACTATACACGAATTGAATTATCCTTTGCAGTACTGTTTCCGGAATTTAACGCGCCAGAACTGAGACATTTGAAAAATAACCCCAATGTAATTGGTAGAACTATATGAAGACAATTCGTGTATAGTTCTGGAAATTATATTGATTTTAGAACGATTGTACTGATGAACCATGGACGTTTTTACGTAAGTAAAAAAAATTGATGGGGAAACTGGTATACGATTAATTCTTTATTTTGTATATTTTTCATTTTGTCTTGCCCT